>NC_134575.1:34973339-35238339 GCF_050947875.1 Dermacentor variabilis | reverse complement strand
TTCGCTCGCAGTTTGCACACGAAATTGAGGGAGGGGGGCGGAGGAGGAGGATAGGGAGAAGGTGACGCCAGAAAGCAGGGTGAAACGCTACTACTATGGACTAGCGATGTAAAATTCGACGAAATTTAGAAGGGCATGAAAAAAAACTGTTTTCTTTCATGTGCCTTTTTTTCAGAAACATATGCAAAATTGAAAGAAAAAGAGACGATTGCGCGCACAGAGCTACGAAAAAACCCGACGCATTTATTTCTCTAACTCTGAAAGGAATGTAACTGTTACATTATTGGATCACAAAAGTCCCAGCAGAGCTTTTCCGGGTTCAAAATCTAGGCGCGATTTCACGTCGTCAAGGCACTGATTTCGCATCACAGCGTAGAGACCGACGTCTGCATCAATCTGTGTGGGACTAACTTCCGGATGATGCGTCAACCTTTCGCTGTGCAGTGGACGAAGCCTTCCGGACATTGAGAGAGAGAGAGAGAGTTCACGTGCACAAGTTTTTTTGCACGCGATCCTTGGACTGCGTGTACCTTAATCGGGATGCACATTTCCAAACTCGGGCCAATTTTCTTTCACACGCCGCAGAAGAAGTGGGAATCGCGACAGGCCATGGCGGCTCGAGGGTTTGGTCGAAGTAGCAAAGTCCTTGCCGCCACGTGGACGGGTCCAGGTGCTTCACAAACTCCGAAGCTCCTCCTTTTGACCACACTTTTAGACACGTCGAAAGAGGTCGCATCTCAACAGAATTCTGCGGTGAAGCTCTGTTTTTTTCTCTCTCTTTTTCAATTTTATGCCGATTCAGAAAAACGAAAACCTGTTTTCTCCCGAAATTTTCAATGTGTTCCTTTTTCCTCTTTTTTCTTCAACCGCTTAGATCTCTATTCTAGACATGACAGCGGTTGTGGGCAACCGGCATAAATTTAAGTTCAAATTACTGTACTGTATTCGTTTCTGCCATTTCTGAAAAAAAAAAAGATAATAATAAACGCCATGCGAATTTGTCAAGCGGACAAGTGCGTGTAGAAGTAGAGCCGCATTAATTAAAGCGCACCGCAGGGTCTAGGCGACATTACGGCCACGCGCCAAATCAGCGCCGCGGTATAGCTTTCCGGCTGTGGCATCGCTCGAGGTCGCGGGTTCGATTCCGACCGCGGCAGCCGCATTTCGTCGGGGGCAAAATAAAGGAAAAACGTTCGTGCACTTTACATTTTAGGGACACGTTTAATGAGCACCAATGTGTCAAAATTAATTCGGAGTCCGCCACTACGGCGTTCAAATGAGTGCCTTCACGACAGTGCGATACAATTTTTTGTTCAAAGACCATTCATTTAAGCGACGTATCATTTTCGGCACCACGAAAATGTGCGACATCTGTGACAAAATGTTCGTTTTCGAAAAGTAGTAAATTTTTTGTGAGTGTTTTATCTACGGAGGGGCAGATCGACTCTTACGAAATCACGACACGCTGACTTAAGGGAACCACGTACTAGCCAACAACGCTACGTTGTTGTGCCGGGGGTGATTATGCTTTCTCCTTTTACGAGGGACAAGGCTGCTGAACGTGCCGAATTAGAATTTACGCACAAACCTAACCTGAATAAAAACGTACATGCTAGCGGCGAATTGTGAGTATATACGCACGCTGCGAGAATGAAAAAGCTTCCGCTATGTACGACAGCCCATAAGTACCGGGCCACGGCCGAGGTTCACCGTTTATCGTCTGCTGGTCATCTGCTGTGGCATCCTCGAGTCTGTTCTGTCAGATCGTCTGCTGTGAAATCGTCTGCTGTTCGACTGGGATCAGCGCGTTCCTGAACATTTAAGTGTCACGTGAGTGAGTGTGATTTAACTTTTCACGCAGGGGGCTGATGGTGCTATAATTGGAACGCCCCTGCGTTGTTCAGGTTTGTTATTTGGAAAAATAAAAAATCGCTGACGGTACGAGACGATGGCTTGCTCTCGCAACAGAGCGATCTCGGTGATGGTTGATTAACGCACGCATCCAGCTGAGGGAAGAAAACAAGCGAACAGTTCGTGCGCTTGAACGCGAAACGAGCACTAGACGCATATTAGGCCGCATAGCGACCGAACATTTTCGGTGCGAAAGCTAACACACACGGACAAGAAGATGGAGGCGATCAAAGAAATACCGCTGGTCGTCTGCAGCGGCGTACGTGTTGTTGATACTTTCCGGAAGCGAAATCGCCTGCTGCAAACCGATTGGGATGTGATCATACCGTAAAAATTTTAATTTCATGAGCGAATCCTCGCAAATCTTTACTGCAAAAAAGAAAGAACGAAAGTGACGCGTTCATATAATGCGCTGCTCAAAAGTGGGCGTAGCAAACTTTCCAGAGACGTCCTGCCCCGGAGGAAACCGCGAGTAATGAGCACGCTACAAGCTGCCCACAAAGACAAAATGGCGGCGATCGGAGAACACCGTCGATCATCTGCGTAGTTTGCATTATGTCACTCTCGCTTCAAGGTGGCAAAATCGCCCGCTAGTCGACTAGAATCAGTCTACCCACAAACATTTCAATTTCATTGTCGACTTCTATACAATATTTAACGATACCAGTTTAATCCAAACAGCTACAAAGGTCGTTTCAGCGTTGTCTATATCACTGGGCACGAAAAGAGTTTCAGACGGAACCTTCAGCTAGCGAAAAAGGTGGAAAATGAGCAATCATTATATACGCACACCAAATGGCGCGACAGCCGAATGACTTACGTGGTTCATTGAGCCCTCGGAAACAAAATGGCGGCCGTCTGCAGCGGTGTTCGTCTCTCTGCTCCCTCCTTCACTAAGTGACGTCGTCTGCTAGTCGACATGGGACCAGAGCGTCTCTCTCCGATAGGTACGCTCCAGCTCTACTCGGCAACCACTTCTGTGTCGCCTGCTATAGATCAACTAAACTCCCTTTCTCTGCACCGCATCATATCTTGTTTCCACACATTGAATTTTAAATGCACTTTCTCGGAAATATAGCAGCGCAAGCTAGGCAGTTAAACTGTCACGTTCCAGGAATACGCGGCGCTGAGCTGACGACAGCCGGCGAGAATAAGCAGACGTCCGTGTTCCTCGTCTGCTACAAGCAAATCTTACTCACACAATGAAAAGTGCGCGTTTGATTTAGGCCTTCAGGAGATGAAAACTGCAGCCATGCAGAAGTGCGAAACAAAGGAACGCTGAAATGCCAAGCAGCGACGCGAATCATTTTCGTATCACGCGCAACACAGCACGGGTGGATGGATTCTGCGAGCGTCCCCTTTGAAACGGGAGGGTGGCCGGCGCCACAAGGTTTATTGCTCCTGTGTTACCCAACATTCTACGTCACGCAAAGAATTCCCAGCATCACACTTTCTGAAACATTATTGGGAACTTTGTTTTTCTACGCCTCCGTTGTTCGTGGTGCCCCTACGTCTCTGCCACCAAACATCGGCAACGCCATCCACCGATCATTGGTGAAACGACAGAAGATCCATTAGTTGTCCTGAATCTTTTTTTTTTCTGTAAATTTGACTATCAAGCCCGTAATTACATGTCAGTTGCTCCATTGTCGTAAGATGTTATTTCATTTCTCTCTCTCTCATTTCTGCATCTAAGGGTTGAGACCATGCGAGCCGGTTAATCCTGCTTGATGTGGTACGACCTAGTACAGTGCTAAGCAGTCATCTTTGACAGATCGGACCATTCTGATGCATTCCATTTGTGTCGAATCCTTAAAAACTTCCACGGGCGTCAAGTTGTTCGTCCACTTTCATTTCCCTTTGCCTTATCATTTCTACGCTTCAATTAAAACAACAAATAATATTCCTCTGATACTTTCTCCTTGGCTTTTCACTGCATATTCGCTTCATGTGGATCGATGTTGGAAAACTTGTACGATATGATTGGATACACTTGTTAAAAACCTTCCGGGAAATTGGTGGACACATCTTGTCGACTATATTCAGTTCTTATCGGCTATAGTCTATGGGCCGAGCGTTACTATATACGTAAATGCGTTTCTCACTTTACGCCTAATCTGCATTGCGCTTAAAAAAAAAAAAAAATTGCAACTCCGACTGTCGGAGCCTGGCTGCAACTTGCTGAACGACGCCGTGTACATTGTATCGGACGTGTTTTTTTTTTTTTTTTTTCACTCCCACCTGTTTCTCGCTCTATACCTACAGATGCTTCGTCCTCCTTACATATAGGAGCCATCCTTACAAGATGGCTGCTCGGACTGTCGCGGAGCCTTGCTGGAGCTTGTACGATGCAACGGTGGTTTTCTTCTGTCTCTCTCTCTCTCTCTTTTACGTTGCGATCATCGACTGCGCTGTGCGAAAATGCCTGTCGGATGCACGGCGCAATGAACTCGCGGGTCCCTATAGGCTTTGTGTGTGCGTTCGTCTGCTGTCGATTTTTACTGGAAACAAGGGAGAAAAAGACGGAGCAGGGTGAGTGCGTTGACTGTGGGAGAGAGAGAGAACACCAGACGCAACAGAAGGCATATGCTCGAGTGCCTCCGCGTACGTCTTGTGTCACTTCATGACGCACAAGGAATAGAGCGCCGCTGGCCGAAGAATTCGCTCGTTATTTCGCCGAACAGCTGTTGCAATGGGAGCGCGAGTGAACAAAATGGAAAGATAGGAACTCACAGACACCACGCGCGAACGAATACCGCTCGTCCGCCATGTCGTTTCGGTTGGCGAGATATAATTAAGCGCATCAAAGGCTTCGGCGTACGCCGTCTGCTTCGAAAGGCGATAGACTTCTGCTTCAATCGACAGACGATTTCAATTTGCGCCCTACTCCGTTCGAACGCTGGCTGATGTGGAGGCATCTTTTTTTTGTGTTCTTTCTTCTCTCTGACCGGCGCCGCCTGAATGCGAATCTAATGCTTTATTATTGTAAGATGGTTAAATTAGAATACTGTCTAATACGTGGGTGTTTCGCATTCTGTGAAAGACACCAAGACAGGCTACAGCTTGATAATCAAACGGCGGCTAGACAAATTGAATCTAACTAGAAGAACTGTTATTAAGCTCCTGGCACGCTATTTACAAAGGGAGCTGGAATTCGAACGCGCGATAACCGTACAATTTACGCACGATAGGCAACAACTGGGATATCTGATCTGAAACAAAGATTTAGAGCATTGGAGCTGTGATAGGGACGAAACAGCTTACGCCAGAGATGACGACGCCAAAGTTGATCACGTGCTGTCCATTTCCAGATGGTTGTTTTTGTCTGCTGAATGTTAGCCCAGTGAGGAAACATGTTTAACAGGAACATCAATGCCTTTCGCTGTAGGCTTAGAGTAGCTTTTAACTGTATAATTAATGCGGATTTTAATGGAAAACTGCATTGCACTCTGCAATGTTCGTCAATAAGCTTCCATACACAAATGAGAGAGAAAATCCGTAATAGTGGGTAATAAGCACAATAGTGCGATACCATAAGAAAGAACGCGTGATAGAAATTGTTTTGCAGCACACGTTGTAAACTTGCAAGCACTCGCAAATCCCTTTCTGCTCTTCTTTGTGAATATTTGCAACGTCGGACATACGGTTAGATTGCGTTTTGTTCTTCTTGTAGCGTGCACTGTGTATTGTATGTTAAGTGATCATTGTTGCATAAACGAAGACGAACATTTTCGGGAACGCTTTATCAGTATAAACCCACTTGAGTGTTAAGAGCATTCGTGCACATTTCAAAATAGAGCGGGTGACCGTGTGTACTGTCTTTTGCAGCCGCCGTGTTGAATTGCTAAATAACGAGTCGCCACGCAAAATGTGGTTCCCGTTCTACGTGCGACGCTGTTGCTAACCTGTTCGCTCGAAACGTAGGAATTACGAACATCTGCATCCATCTTTCTCGCTCGATTTGCACGCGAAACCAACGCAGCAGCGCACACAACAGCAGCTTGCAAATTGACAGCGTACGGTTTGAGAAAGAAACGAATTTACATACAGCAGGGAAAACTAGAGCCAACTGTGCATCAACCGACAGTTTCTTTAACACACGCACGACATCCATTTTGCGCTTCTAAAAAGAAAAAAAAAGTACAGATTGGAGAATGCGCCGTTGTGTCCGAAATTGTGGCACGAAATGAAAGGCCGGGGCCGAGGCTCATGGGATCCTGGACTGAGGAATGCGCCCACACACCGGGCCCGTGGAATGACCCTGCGATTTCCCCATTATTTTAACAAACGTTTCCTCTCTCTCTCTTCCCTTCGCGTAGGCATGAACCGCACCCACGGGGCGGCATCAGCGTGGTAACATACATACGTCACAGAGCGAGCTATAGGTCTTTGTACGATCACAGGCGTGTTATTGCTGTGCAGGGGACTGGCGCGGGCAGCGGAACAAAAATGTACCAAAGAAAAGCTCCGCTGACCGTTAATTATCCGAGCGGCCTACGCAGACGAACATCATAATTAAAGAAAGAGCCGAGAACGGCCGACTCGTGGAAGAAGACATCGAGGGAAGACGGGGGGACAACCTCGTCTGCGCAGGGTTTGGCCCGCGATCGACTGGCGGCGAGCAAAGAAGCCACGATTGAGCAATAAAAAAGAAAATAGTAAAAAATAACAGACGCAGGCCCCAGAACAGCACGCGCGAAGGTTAAAAAAAGCCGCAGCACCGGCTCGATTTTTCTTTCTTTTCTTTTTTAACGCCGCGCCGCCAGAGTCTATCTCGACTGACGTGTGGGCGTATGCCATTTCGAGACCGGCGTGTGGAAGGAAAAAAAAAGGGCAAAAAGAAAAGGGGAACTTCCGAAAGCCAAGGCGTGATCAGGTAAATGAAAGAACGGCAAACGCTATGCTGCGGCCGCGGTAGGTTGATGGCCCCGATATGACCTCGTTCTGGAAAGCCGAAGGACCGGCGCAGCAGGAGCGCCGGCTTCGAAGCGAAACAAAGGAACACGCCAGTCGCCGCCGTGTCACACAAGAGCAAGTGGGTCTCGATGCGACCCCGTTTCGAGCAACTTCTAAACCACGTTTTTTTTTTTGTGTTCTGTTTTTCCGGAAATTCGGCATTATATCCGCACGCTTTCCAGAACTTCCATCACGCGCAGCACCGTCGTCTGCTAGCAGCCGAAGTTGCAGAAGTGCGGCTGTCGTCGCCCCTGTCGGAACTATAGTTGTCTGCAAAACGTGACGTCGGGAGACCGTCAAAGTATTCTCCATAATGTTATCGATGTTGCACACTGTGCAGTTATTGCGCGCCATCTGGATTGGGTGGCACGTCAAAAACCTCGCTGTTCACATTTTCGCACAACAAATTAACGTTGCAAGCTTGCCAGACGGCACACTTTCGGTCCCGCAGTTTTCGTCTGGTGCAGCAAAAGTTTCAAACCTTCGTCTGCTCACATCGCACGTCGATGTGCATTGAATATCTGCACAAACATTCGGGGAAAATGTGCTACAGTGCGGTATTTTCCTTTTTTTTCCTCGCGCACGAGGGAAGATATTTAGTAAGCATAGCGTAAGCAGTGAACACTTTACCGCGACAGTGAGCCGAATCAAGGCTTCATCTTGTCGTTTTCACCAACTATAGCACCAACCAACGGCCAATCTTTTAAGCGCGCGTCCCCCCCCCCCCCCCCCCCCCCCGCCCACCCATAACTCTGGAGAGGTCTCTGACCTCGGCTCCAGCCAGTTTCGGTATGTGCCGCGTTGACAAGCCTCTCAACATCTTCGCTTCGAGCGGTCCACAAGCAAACGCACGCGATAACGTCTAGCTGTCTCTCTTTTCTTTTTTTTCTCGGTTCGAGGCGTCGTCGAAGAGGAAATATCCAACCGCGAAGAAAAATAGCCCAGCGGCTCGGCCGTCATTCGTCGTAATGAAAGAGACGGGGACGGGTTTTTCCTTCAACGTTACGGCGAAAACTCGCACGCCGTCCCGGAATTCCCCGAAAAACAAGAGGCTCCTTTCCTCGGAATCAACCGCCTGCGATCGTGACTGAACGTAAACGCAGAGCGCTTTAAACATAACGCAAATTGCAATAGCAGCCGGGGCAAAGCAGGCCCCAGGCGACGCTGCAGCGGCTAGGCTTAGCGTCGAGTTCGGCCCCGAAACTGACCGGCAGTTGCGCAAAGGCCGAACCGAGGCGTGCGCAGCCGTCGCGCTGCCGGCAGCTGGTGCTTCTCACCAGAACCGCGAAGCGTTATCGACGTCGATGCGAGCTGTTTCCAATTCAAACACCTCCCGCTAACGTGTTCCGAGTTTGTAAAGCGGTCGTCAAACCCGGGGTCAGGTTGCGCGAACGAACGAGAGATGAGGGGAGTGCCGATGTTCGAGCGCGCGGCCCCGAACCGACAGAACGAGCTTAGGAGCCCGGGGCTTTTAAGGAAAGACCCTTCAAACTCACCCATGGTGGTGACTGAGGCAGCGAGCAACAGTCCGTGGTGGAATCCAGAGTTACCGCGGTGCCTGTTGGACCGCTGCGTTCGCACGACACATGCCAGTATCCACAGCAGCCGAAGGTTGGTCGAAGGCCCGCTGACGGCTAGGATGTATGGCGGCCTTGCCTCGTCCTTTCCAATCGATAATCCAGGGTCGTCAGTTTTGCCGAAGAAATTAAGGAAAAGAAAAAAAAAAGGAAGGGATTTAAACGCCACAAGTGCTTCGCGATTTGGACCCCTCCACGGGAAAGCCGAAAATCCTCCACCTCTCTCTCTCTCCTCAGTTGAGATGGTGCGCGCACAACACTTAACACGAGTTGATGCAAAAAAGAAACCGCACCGATGGCACCGAACGACGGGTGGGTCGTTGCCGCACGAGAAGAGGGAACAGGCCGGAGGTCGCCGGCGAGCAAGGAGTGTGGTGTGTGGTTCTCAGTGGCGACTTGCGGAGCCCGGACACTGCGCCTACCGCTCAGCTCAAGCGTTCAAACGACGACTTCGGCCGAAGCCGACCCGACGCCGGTCTGGGCCTCTCGCTGGGAACACCCTCCTCGCCAGCAACGCCGCCCTCGCCGACGCTTCGACCTCGCCGAGCGCACAGGCCTCAGGCCGCGCTCCGAACTGCACCGCCGCCGGTTTCTTCTACTGGGAATCCATCCGGAGAGCGCTTTCCAGGAACCAAGCTAGGAGGCGCTTCCCTTCCCACTCCTGCAGGTCCTCCTCTCTATCAATGCGCGCGGCGTTCACTCTCTCTCTCTCGCTTCTTTCTGTTCTCTGGCCCTCTGATGCCGCTCTTCATTTTTTCCTTTTTTTTGCAACGACGCCGCTACCGCTAAATTCGAGCAGCGTTGTCAGATCCACTAGTTAGGAGTCAGCCAATCAACAGGGCAAGAAACACACCGATGCCACGCGTTTCTTCCGTGGGATCGACATCGATGCAGCGCGTCGTCTGCTACCGATGAGGAGAGCAGACGACGGGTCGGGCGCAGTAGACGATGCTCCAACAAAGTGCGCGCGTAGTCAGCCCTGATTCGACAAGTCTGACAGGAACAGAAAACAACAAAATAGGGAGTTTGTTGATATACACTGGGGCAATGCGAAGCTACACTCGCTAGGCAGACGTCAACGCAAGAAGCACCGCCGAACACGCGGAACTACTTTCCGCTGCGCACCGACTGACCGCGTACCTCGTAGTTCGTGCAAGCCCTGCTGCATGGTTTTGTGCTGAGACGGCTTCTCTTTTCTCCTCGCCGTTACGGGGAACGAACCGGTAAGAAGAGAGCCTCGCCACGGGTGAAGAGGAGGAGGGCAGGCGGTGAAGGAGGTCGCCAGCAGCAGCAGCAGCAGCACATCACTGCTATTTTCATTCCAACTCGCCGCTGCTTCTTTCCTTTTATTTCTCGCTGTGTTTACTTCCCAGAAAAACGTATTCGACGCCGCGGGTTTCGGAGAGGGCGGTAAATAAAAACGCGCTCGCCGCCGCGTTCCTGTAAAGAGAAGGAAGGCAGAAAGAGAGAGAGACAAAAGAAAGATAATAAACTCTTCTGCTATCTCGCTATCTGAAAGCCAAGCAAGAAACAAAAAGAGCCTTCTCCTTCTCTGGACATTCGGGGAAGGAAAGACCGCCTGGAGGGAGCTTTCGGCAGGCATGTTAAGAAAGGATGAAAAGAGACGAAACAAAGGCGGTGGGCTAACTTTTTCATTGTTGTTTACTTGGCTGTGACGTCACTGAATCGTCACGGGGGTTGCGCGCTTCCATTTATCGATTTAGAAGCGCGCGATGTGACGTCACGGGCGGTCAGCGCCCCTGGTTGGTGGATTTGGTAGCCATCGTGTCGTCTGCTGCTCCCGAACGCGGGTTCTCGTCTGCTCACGCCCAAACCCCCCTATCCGCAACGTTTTCATCTGCAGTGGGGCACGCGTTTTTCTGTCGCTCGTTACCTGCCCAGCACTGAAGCACAAACGCCTGTGCTAGAAACACCGAGCCCACCCCCCCCACCCTTTTTTTTCCCCCTGTAAGCTCGCGGGGCTGACCATTCACAATTACCTCCAAGAGCGGTTCGGAGGGGACACCCGCGGTGTGACCGCTCCTTATGCTGTTCACTTTTACGAAGCCCTAACCCACCGGTCACATTCATTCGCGCTTGTTACCTGTCATGGAAGAAAGCGATTTTTCTCGGTGGGACAAACGGGTTGGTTCCCGTTCCTGCTCGACACCGTCGGGGCCTGTGAGGTGAGTGTGTGTTAGAGGGAACGGGGCGAGGGTGGACTCTGCAGTGCAAGCCTTCGACCATTCTTAAACAAGGGGGAGGGGGAAAGGAAAAGAAAAACATGAAGCCGTGGTAGATAGCAAGGTTGCAGAAAGGTACAGCGTGGTACGAGAATTCGCTCGGTGCCAGAGCCTTCTCCTGCCGAGAAAGTTGCAAATGAACGGTTGTAAGAGACTTCCTCTTCGTTCTTTTTTTTTTCTTTCCTTTATTTCTTTTCAGTCCATTCAGTGCCAGCTTTTGTGAGCCCTGTGCGGAAATAAACTCGCACAAATCCACGACCGACGCGCATGGCCCCCGTCTGGACTCCTTTTGTGCATCGCTCAAAGGAATGAGGCACGTGGTCGGGCCAGCCGCGAAGGTGTGTACTAGGACGGCGGGGAATGCGGCTATCTGGCCGCAGTACCGACAGCGCTTTTACCGAGCAGGAAATGCATCAAAGAAAGAAGACATGGAGAAAAAGAGGAAAAGAAAACTTGACCCTGTACTTATACTGTGCCGTGCATCCTTTGAAAGGCTTCTTTGCCGCGCCCCTCCCATAAGCCGTGACTGTGCCCCTCTCCCTCAACGAGATCACGGGGGTCAATGCTCCGGAGAGCGCAGCCCCGGTCTCTCGGTCCCATGGCGGTGGGCGAGATTTTTATTGATCTTTAAATCAATCAGTCTCCATGCCTGTCGGCGTCTCGGATAACGTCAGCCGCGGGTAGATGTCCTACAATAAGAAAGAAGTAAAAAACAAGAAAGGGTCCGGGAGTAACAGTAAGGGCATAGCTGTTTCGCGGAACAATGTCGCCGCCGCCTGCCGTCTGCTAAACTTAGAGCACGTGCGCAACACGGATTTTGATGAACGCCGTCTGCAATCCGCGGTTCCAGTATCGCCGTCGTCTGCTGCTCGGAAGAGAGAAACGAGCGGCGCGTTGCCGAACCAGACGTTGCTCTTTTAGCCGACGACTTTGATGGCATTGCCCTGTAGGCACTTTGTATACCTCTGAAGAAAAACGAAACAGAATGAAGACCAAAACAGCATTCGATACCAAATGGCAGATCGTGCGGCATAGCTTTGATGAGCGCCGTCTGAAAGCAGCTGTTCCAGTATCGCCGCCGTCTGCTACTTCGAAATGACAGTAAAAACAAGCTGACACTAAAAAAAATTGTAGCCATCTTGTACCCCAGATCAAAAACAAAATGAAAACCTGCGAAGAGTTCGCAATTAACACACAGTGATAATCTTTAGAAACAGAAGATCGTGTGTGCAACAAGGCTTTGATGAGCGCCATCTGCAAGAAGCGGCGCGCTGTGTAGCAGGCGATGTAGATCACACGTACTCATTTGCAGTGGTCGTTTACTCAAGAAAAAAAAATCTAATGAGAACGAAGACCAAATAGCAATCGCAAAGTATCAGTTTTAAAAACAGTAAGCACGTGCGTGCTATATCCAAAGACTAGGGTAACCCTGTTCTGCTTTACGTAAACTTTTCCAGTTTCAAGCTTAGAGTACTACACATGTTATTACACGACGCCTGGCGCTGCAGTTACAGATAAATTCATTCCATAAATTTTTATGCCATCGATGTTACATTTACACCTGACGCAATGTATCCGCAACGTCAAAATCTGCGCGACTGTAACTACCCCGCTATATGCATTGCAATGGAGCTGCTGTCTTCTAAAAAATAAAAGAAATAATGATTTGAGGACTTCACGAAAAAAATGTTGTTCACACCGGTCGCTTGAAGTTGACCTCTTCAATCGCAGAAAAATGTCATTGTAGGAGTTTGACTGTCGTTTCGCGCTGTGTCTAAATAACAGGCTGTCGTAATAGTCTAAAGATCGAAATACTCGGGTTCTTCCGACAGCAGCATTCTACTGAAGACGTCAGTACGCAGTGCTTTACCGGAAACAAGAATGGACTCTCCAGGAAGAACAGAATGTCAGCACCAGGCCACTCGAAGAAAAGCAAAGGCGACAGTGGCTGCAGAAGCAGACGACGAATGCGGGCAGAAGTGACGACGGGCGCGGGCATCGTCTGCTCTACGGGAAGGACAGACAGCAGCAGACGACCCGCGAACTCGTCGCCTGCTTCAGCAGAGGCAACAGGCTCTTCACCCTCCTTATCCTGCCCGCATTTCCGCGACAAGTTCACGAGTAAACCGACGCAGGTTTTCAAAAAAAGGCTGACAATGGAGGCGCGGCGGGCAGCGACAAGGATTTGAGAAAACCACCCGCAGGTTCAAAGTCGGCGGCAACCGCCCAACCGCCCGCCCGCCGTCAAAGCTCTCCCAGCTTTCGCCCGAACGCTGCTTTACGCAGCGCCCTTTTCCCGCGTCTCACTGCGTTTCACGTTCTTCGAACAAGCACTGACTATGAACTGGTGACCGATTTCCACGGAAAGTCCATAAAAATGGCCTCCTGTGTCGCTATTGTCCAAGCAGGGAGTCACGGTTCCGTTCAAAAGCCAAAACCCCCCTCTGTTTTCTTTCGTTTTCTTTTTTTTTTTCCTTTTTTGCGAGTGTGTGATTCTTTCGACTCTAAAGACTGTGCATGGCCATTGCCTGCAAAAAAAAAAAAAGGGGGGGGGGGGACAGGCGCACCCATTATGCTGTGTTTTTACCTGCTCGCTTCGCATACGTGGTGTCAAGAGGCGCTTCCGGAGGCGGCAGCCTTGACCAGACGAGAGCGTTGTCAAGAACACGGAATTACATACCCGGAATGCTCGTCGCCTTTTGTATGTACGACCGCCTTGCCTTCGCTTTGAAGGCATGAGGCGCACAGGACCACGTGGTCTGACTAGGAACAACCAATTCGTGTCGCTACAAGCAAGGACGGTTTCCGGAATTTCAACGAGAATTGTAAGTTACCGCAAGAAATAAAGAACGTGACATTCTTGCGCCGTTTGACTTTAAATTACGTTTAATTAGAGCATTTTCTCACGACAGGAAGTGAAAGAAGAAAGAACATAGAACACGTTAATAAAGAGCACGCGATTCGTAACTCTGCGAGAAGTATGAATCGGGTCTATCAGATAGAGCTAGCGCTGGAGGCGACACCTTGTTCTACTGCGATGAACTGTTAAAAATTAGAAGCGTTATCGCGTTGCACCACCTTGTACTCGAAAGTAATAAAACATACGAAATTAATTCATGATACTTATGTCGTCGCAAGATGTAACTACTAACGCTGTTGCAAGCCACCTTCATCATCACTCATCGCTTCCGTATATTCTGGTACTCTGATTTGCGTCTACGCTGGTACATATACGTTGGGCTAAAGCTCACTAATTAGTTATATTCACCACCAAAATCTACATGGACTGCTACGTGACCTGCAAAAAGTGGCCGGTTACGTAACGGCTGCAAATTGCACCATAATACTATCAAGAGGACAACTACGTTATAGCCTACCATGTCGTATGCCTCCCCGGGTAGCACGTTTATTCAACGTTGTTTTCACGTTATGCGTCAAACAGTATTTCCATGGTTTTGAAACATGAGCCCACGGGTAGCCTTTCTAAACGGCTTCATGTCTAGATTTCTGAAGCTTGTCTTCTATCCTTGAAGAAATTAGAAAATAATAGTAATATAAAACGTGGGATCACCGCACTTCATAACCAGCCCTTATTTCCGCCACAGGACAAAGGCCTATCCCAGCAATATCGGTCCATACTTGACAGTTAGCAGACGATAAGCTATACATCTACAGTAGCAGCCATCGATTCCTCCTTCTACAAAAAAGAAATAAAGAATGTACTTACCGTTTCCGGCGTTACAGTTGTATATCTTTCCAGTGTATCCGTCCTCTTCCTCTTTTGGTAAGGCTTTTTTTTTTTTTAACTTTCTCGTCGGTATACCCCAGCGAAAGCATACAGGTCAATGTGCGGTCCCAGATGTCACAAATATTTTCTCGCGTTTCGGTCGCTCTATTTTTTTTCTCTCGGGGAAAGTTCTAGACCCCTTCTATAGGATTTTTCATTGGTTCCTTTAGAATGAACGATGAGCTATGTGCAGACCGGATTCGACGCTGGCGAAATCTGTGACGTCGCGGCGACGTCGCTCCTCTTCAGTGACGTAGCCAGGAGGAGGTGGAGGGAGGGGGGGGGGCACCGTGTTTTCTGGAACCGCATGCACACCATCTTTCCGGAAACGAAAACTTGCACACCATGCAAAGTTTTCCGGAACCGTATGACAGCTTTCTTTTTTTTTTTTTTTTAGAAAAAGATTCTCTAATAAGAACCATAAAAACATGCTCGAGACCAGAATCATCTGAACGACGACTCTGGTCGCTTAGCGCAGGATGGATCTTGAAGAGACAATGTAAAATCACGATAAGTGATATCTCTTTGTAGCGAGAAATCAGCGTCGCACGCATCAGGCGTTCCCCGCGGGCATGCCCGCGATATCCTGCCCTTATCCACCATGTGGAAGTCAGCAAAGATAAAGTAAAAGTTCGCGGTATTTCTTGCTTTTCTCATTCTGAGAAGAAAAACAACAAAAATGAGAAGAGTGCGCTGCAAACGCGAAGATAGCAATATAAGTGCTGTACGCGGATTAGTGCAGTTTCCCACTTAGCACTGTATAGAGTTTCGAGAAATATGTCCTCGATATCTGTGGCAAAATGTGTCGATGTTCCAGTAGGCACTTATCGGAACTCTGTTGTCCCACAGTGTTGATAGCGTTGTGTGACTTTTGACGGCCTGTTGAATTTAGCCGCAGACTTTTGACTATTTGTTTCTCAAATCTGGCTCTAAGCACAGGATTTTCATTATATAACAGATACTTTTTTAGAATAAAATGGGGTCAACCGAGGGGCCCGATTTTTATTAGTCATATAAGAAGCCAACAAACACTGACACCAAGGACAACATAGGGGAAATTACTTGTGCTGAATAAATGAAATAAAGAAACGATAAATTAATGGAAATGAAAGTGAATGAAAAAACAACTTGCCGCAGGAGGGGAACGATCCCTCAACCTTCGCATATATACTTTTTAGAATGTCATCGATGTTTTTTTTTAAATTTAAAATGCCATTAGGGTGTTAAATTCAGTGCTGTATTTGACAAATGCATATTGAAATAAAAAACTGATTCATTGATTGGTGGATTGATTTCATTACTGCTCCAATTCCGCAACAGGACACGCGCTCTAAAGTAATTAAAGGGCAACTCCGGCGATCTTACAGTATCCACTGACCTTAATCAAATTCTCAATACACGTTCCCTTTTGAACTCCGATCATCCGTGCCAAACGATATATGGCTGCGAGTCATTTAGCTTTCCTGAAAATTAATTTTTTAAAGGTCGGTGGCACGTTCTCGACTCGTGCCCACGAATGTATGACTTTCTTTTACTGGCCACCCCGTGTTTGTAACGTCAGGTATTACACCGCGCCACTTCGCTATGGTGGCTAACTCGGCCCAGAAACGACGAAGCTGCCTCCATTTTTTTTTCATACGAAACGAGGGCCGACAATCATCCTTCGACAGACGTATTACGGGTGCGTCCCTTCTTGCCGCAGCACAATGCCTTGAGCTTTGAGCACGTCAATGACGTCAGCTGCCTGGTCAGCGGCTGGTTACAAGCAAACGGCGATCCTTCAGCCTTCGTACCGTCGCTGAAATCACTGCTGTCTCGTTCGAAAGAGCTGTAAGAGCTTCCCCCGTGTCGTGAGGATGACGTCATCAGCTTCGCTCCTTTGACGTTGGCGCCACGTGTGCTGGGCGCTTAGCGCGCGTTCTGCGGGTTTACGTCACGGTAGTGTAGGATCTGACGTCATCTACTCGCCGTGACGTCACTCGAGGCAGGTACCAATTGCGGCTTTGGTGCCTAGTTTATTGGTTATTTAGAGTTGTTGGCGAGTTTCTAAGCAAATTGAACCACCCTACCGGCGACAGGACTGTCAATGCTGTTTGAAAATGACAATGTCCTACAATCGGTCCCAAACGCCGGTGTTGCCTTTTAGTTGAAGCTATAGTACGAAGCTATAGTTGAAGTATGAAGCTATAGGCCAACTGCAACAAAATTTTGGACTGCGCAGAAAAAAAAAGAAGCCTAATTTCAGATACCGTAGATATGAAATCAGCCTCCGTGCTAAATTTGACGTTTCAAATACGAGCAGATGCGTCATGAAAGTCTAACAAAAGTAGACGTTTTTGATAGCGAAATTGAAAAAAAAAAAACGCCGCCATTACCGCCCACCGGAAGTGACGCAAGACTCGCAACGTGCGTCTAAGATGACCACCGAGGTTGCGCGCCAACCTGCGCCGCGCTGAAAAATCTCGGAGGCAACGTGCTGGGAATTTCAGCACATCCGCTAATAACCCAGGGGCACGCGTCGTCTGCATGGCTGCTGGTAGGAAAGTTAGACAATTGCCAGTCTTGCAGCTTTGTCAAGTTGCTTCGGTAGTATATATACTGTTCATTTAATATAAATTTAGCCAACGCGAAATTTCGTTGCACTCATGACGTTTATAATTATTGAAAATATTAAAAAAACATGTATTCCCCATATGCCCCGAATTAATAATCCTATATGATTACATTCTAAATAATAATAAATTATGGGGTTTTACATGCCAAAACCCCTTTCTGATTATGAGGCACGCCGTAGTGGAGGACTCCGGAAATTTCGACCACCTGGGGTTTTTTAACGTGCACCTAAATCTAAGTACACGGGTCTTTTCGCATTTCGCCCCCATCGAAATGCGGCCGCCGTGGCCGGGATTCGATCCCGCAACCTTTCGCTCAGCAGCCTAACACCATAGCCACTGAGCAACCACGGCGGGTATGATTACATTCTATCCTCTATGACAGCCCGAATGTTCTCGTATTAACTCGTATGACCACGTGTGTCCGATAGCAGAAGTAACACGGCTGTAGGTGCTCTTGGGTAATAGGGAGCTTTAGCATTTCTGGTATTCTGGTGAACTGTATACCGGACTGGGCGTCTTACAAGATGAGCTGAGGCGCAAACGTGAACGTCCGGCATGGTGCAGCCACCTGGTGGCGCAGTTCACGTCTGCACCACCGCTCGTCCGCTAAAACGCCCAGTCCGGTACCGTTTACCGGACTCGCTAAAACTCGCTTATACCACGCTGCAGTTGGTCTCGCAAGTATTATTAGCGTACGCTTCTCCGCGTACGGCAGTTATTTGACAAAATTGCGATATCTGCCTCACCACGTCTCTATAGCAGAGAGCTTTAGACTAGGCGCCCGCTAGCGCGTGGGGCCGCAGAACTGCGCATGCGCAGACTGCTTGCGTCCCTCTAGTCTAAAACTCTCTATTAAGTGTGTTTTGCACTGGGAAAGTATTCTGTAAGAGTCCACCTATATAGTGGACATGTCTATTTCGCCTGCTGCCAAAGTTGCGAGCACTTCAGCAAATGCGTCGGGGGTGGTTCATGAGTGTCTGCATATATGACAGAAGCACGGCAGAAGGGAAAGGCGACGCGAGAAACTCGTTTGGACCTTTCCATCGCGTCGCATGCGCACAATACCCTCTGGAGCTCCCTCAGCGTCGCCACATTAGCCTCTTGGCAGCTGTAATTATCCGTGATCCCTCGCTATAGCATTGCGGAAACTGCAGAGCTTAATTTTCTAGTAACGTGCAAGACCAGAGGTAAGCTAGAGAAACTGGCAGACAGAAGAGGGGAGAGGGGGGCAAAGAAAGGGCAGAACCGACGCAGTCGCGAAACAAGTGACTTGTAACTGTTCGCTCGCAGTTCCCATACATGAGGGGCGGGGAGAGAGAGAGAAAGAGATGGGGAAAGGGGGAAACGGTTATGTGAGGAGGCAAGGAAACGCTGCTACTATAAAGTCCGTTCGATTCGCCTGCCGCCACTGTGAACCGGTTCACGGCGGTTCACGAGTGAAGTTCAGAAATTGTGCAGCTCGATTTCCGAGGTGCAGGCCCCGCGAGACACTGGGACAGGAATATGCCAAGGTGCAGACGCGGTGCAGGCGTTACATTACGTCAGACTAACGTGCACAGAGTGCGTAATACTGAGCGTTCCCGAACTACAGGTACGGTTGACTTCTGGGGCAGTAAATACCACCAATTACGCAGACGCACACCAGACGTGCGTAAGCGGGGCTTCAACGGCGCTCGCACCCGTGTGCTGCGTCGTCTGCTGCACCGCTGCTTCGCACCTGTACGTCTGCACCAAGTCGGCGCCGACAGTGCAGTGGGTGCAGCAAAATTGCGAATCAGCCCTGCACCTTTCCTGCACCTTTTGAAGCTAACCGTTCATCGGGCGCCATTGCACCGCTGAAACGAATGGCGGTGTGCAGCACCTTGTGATGAACTGGTTCGTGTGGAGCAGGACCATAGACGCGTCGGCGGTTGCGGGAAAACGCGATGAATTTAAGGGGAAGCTTTAGCTCGGGCCCAAGTCCGACACGGCCTATTCAAATACATGTAAAACGTAAAAAAACGTTTTTCTGAGATAACCCCTGGACCGACTTTAACGAAATTTGTTGTATTTGAGAGAGAAGGTTAAATTACAGTGACTGTTGGAACCGGAATTTCGATTTAGGGCATGAATTTTGTTAAAAAGATTTTCAAATATTCGACCTTTTGAAGAAACATAGAAGCACGCAGTTTACAAATTGATGGCTATGCATCAAGAACAAATATCGCGGTCCCGTAAACGGCATCCATTAGATCATTCAAGACGGACAAATTTGATATGTCATTTTACATCTTACGTGAATTTTGTTACGTTGGTTACAAGGGTTCTGCAAAAGCTCTATTTACATATTACTACATTTTTTTATATTCATGTGTAATATATCAATTTTGTCCGCTTTAGATGTACTATTAGATGCAATTCACAGAATTGCATTATCGTTTTTCGTTATTGAGTGACAGAGTTGTAAACATGATAGTTTCATTTCTTTAATTTTTGATTTTTGCCAATTTTTAATAAATATTGACGATCTGACTCAAAAATTCGAAACCAACAGTCACTAGATTTTAAGTTTTTTTCTTTTAAATGCAACAAACCTCGTTAGATTTGGTGCAGTGGTTGACGAGAAAAACGAATTCTCATTTTACATGTATTTAGATAGGGGCACGCGAGCTATAGCTTCGTCTTAACTTCAAGGTATACCGTACGGTACGTTTCTGCTATTTCTGAAAAATAAAGACTATGAAAATTTGTCAGGCGGACAACTTACGCAGGCCGTACAGAAGCAGAGCCGCATCAAAGTTCAACCTAGGGACTAGGCGACACTTTATCTGTAGGCGCCAACACTTAGGGAATTCTGTCGCAAGAGCGAAATATCGTTAAAGAGCCCTAGGTGGTCTAGATTTCTGGAGTCCGCCACTACGGCGTGCCTCATAATCAGAAAGTGGTTTTGGCACGTAAAACCCCCGTAAAAAAAAAAGAAAGAAATATCTGTGGCACCTGTGACATTACCTTCTCTTCTGTGAAAAAAATAAAATAAACATTTTATGCACGCCTTGTTGGAAGAAGACGGGGGGGGGGGGGAGGGCTGGAGAGAGAAATGAACTAGGCAGAACGTAACAGGGAGGGAAGTGCCGTCATTTACGCCTATCAACGCGCAAGGTGTACTTGCGGAAAGCGAGGTGTTCCGCTACCTTGCGACCTTAAATTAACTGCGCGCGACGCCGTCTGTCACGTCACACAGCTGCTGCACAGACGTCGTCTGCACAAAAAATGGCACTCATGTCGTCTGCTATATCCGGTCATTTGCTATTCTCTTTCGTCGCACGCGGTTGAGTCGCAAATTATGATGGAGCGTAAATCAACGCGTCGAAGCTACGCCATTTTATTCCAACGTGCTACAGACTAAACTGAAAAGAATGTCGAGGTGATAGAACCACTCTTTGTGCATTATCTATAAGCCAATACTCATAATTACAGAACGACCCATTCCCTGCAGAGTATTATGTATACGCGCTCCAGTTAATCACTCTGATTTTCAATGAAGAGCTTTCTCTCTCTCTCTCTCAGTGCATAGTACGTGTATAGAGTAGTGTATATAATTCTATGACCTAATGCATTGACAATTTGTCCTATTTCTTTTTTTTTCAGCTATGTGTTCACCATGCTCGAAGAAGTTCGCAAATGACGTGATGATGGTGACATGACTGTGGTGCCATGGTAGCCAGCGCTAGGAGTATAGGCCTATATTCCTAGATCCACGGGTTTGGGGATTTTCAAAACATACCGAGAGCAGTTTCCAAGGACAGATTCACACACCTTGGAGCGTGTGCTTCGTGAGTATCCATTTCGATTCCCACTATTTTGCCCTTCGTCGCCAGATGGAGGACACTGCGACCATCGACCGGATCACCCACTCGACGTACGCGACGGCTATCATGAATCGATAATGAATCATTACAAAATGCGGCCTCTGCGATTTGGCCATATATATGTAAATAGCCATGGAGCTTCGCGAGGAGGTGATAGCCGGTGATTGGTTCGCATTTTTGCTTCACATTGTTGCGATGTCTGGGTACGGACGGCCGTTGAGTTTCCGTGGCTGTTGATCTGCCAGGTGCAGGGCGATGGAGAGGTCCGGCCGGACGTCCACGAGACGAGAAAAAAGGTGTAATTACAAATTTACACGGTGATGGTTTGCAAGATACGAGCGGACTTTTCCAAACCGAAATATTGCATAAAAATGGAAATCAAATCAACCGCGAGATAGTGGAAGCCTATACTTCACGCATGTCAACTCAGGCGCATGCGTCAGCCAGACTTCTATCTCTGTGCGTGATAAAGAAACTGAGTTTTTGAATGGCAAGATATATGCTGACACCCTTTCACCATTTGTAAGCGTCACTTCGTCATCTTACGTGATCTTATATCCTTATGTGATCTCACTTATTCCGAAGTAAGGCTTGACTTTCTGTGCTGTAAAACCCTCGTGAAAATTACGGCATCGGGCGTCTTGGTCATGCTCGCCGCCGTAATTTCGCAGTGAAAAAATTACGGCCATAGCAGCTCCGACAGATTTCGAAAGCGTTCTGTCTTCTGAAACCCGGCTGTTTATGAAGACGGCAGAGATGATTTTTTTTTTTCGGTAGGACGGGCTCTCCGCAGCAAGCAGAACGTGTCGCGACCGGGTAATGCGGTGAACCGCAGCTGGGCTTCAAGCCACAGCCCTCTGCAGTGACGAGTGATTGGGAAATGAGTGATGAGGCACTTCTTCCCAAGTCCCCAATTTTCCTTTCGCCACCGTCGTTCTCGCCGCTTTATGCACGCAGAGAAGAAAGGAGACGCCAGAAACTCGTTTGGCCTTCGCATCGATGGATGGATGGATGGGTGGATGGATGGATGCTATGACCGTCCAAGATCTTGCTATTATACTGCCTAATGTCCTACCTAGGTTAAAAAAGAAAAAAAGAAGAAAAAAAACCGCGATTAATTCCCGTAACCAAGTTTTCTGACCCCCTATTGTGAACTTTGTTTTGGTACATCTCCGTTTTTTGTTGTTTCCCTATTTTTCTTCCAGCAATATTCCAATCGCCTCTTACTAATCGCTATTGCGGACATGTTTACTTTCCCATTGCTCTCGCTGAACCCAAGGGCTTCAAGGAGGCCAGTGGTGCCTAAATCGACCGCTTCGCATTCTAATAAAACACGCTCCGTCGTTTCCCTAGCTTTTCCGCAGGAACCACATGCTTCGTCTTCCTTCTTATAATTCGCTTTGCAGGTGCGTGTTTTAAGGCATCCTGATCTCGGTTCGAAAAGGAACGAGCTTCCCTTTGAGTTATCATAAATAGTTTCTTTCCTGTTTTCGTTTTCTTTTCTCTTAAGTAGTTGCTCATGGCAGGTTTCTTTTTGATTGCCGCCACCCATGAGATTATTGACGTGCCGCTTCTGACCGCTTTGAACGCGCACAATTCCCCCTGGAGTTCCCTGGGCGTCGCCACATTGGCCTCTTGAGAGCATTAGTTATCCGTGGCCAAAAGCGTCGCAGAGATTGCAGCGCTTATACCTTTCTACTAACGCGCGAGTCCAGAGGAGGGCTAGATAGAATGGTAGGTCACTAGCGTGGCTGTCTGGGCGTGTTAGCAGAGAGTGTTAGTAAGACACGACAAAAGACTTTGAAGCGGGACGGTGAAGGAAGACAGTAGACACGCGAGCGGCAGTATAGGGAGGAGCGGGGAGAGCAAGCAGAGAAAACGTGGAACCGGCACAGTCACTAAACGAGCGAATAACAGCCTGCCACTCTTCGCTCGCAGTTTCCGTACGGTGGGGGATAAATAAAAGGCGACGCGAGCAGGCAACGAAACGCTACTAGACACGACAGCGGTTAAGGGGAAAGGGGATAAAATGAGTTCAAAGTACGGTACACGATATACGTCCCGGCTATTTCTGAGAAGTGAACACCGTGCAAATATTTCAAGCCGACAACTTATGCAGGGCGCGCAGAAGCAGAGCCACGTTAATTAAAGCGCACCGCAGGATCTGGCCAGGCGACACCACGGAAGCGGTCGCACGTCGAATCAACACTTCTGTGCCCGCCGCGGAAGCTTTGCGGATATGGCATTCGTTGCTCGGGGTCGCGGATTTCCGCATTTCGACGGGGGCAAAATTAAAAAAACAAGAAATAAACGCTCGTGCACTTAGATTTAGGGACACGCTTAAAGAACACCGTGGTGTCAAAATTAATCTGGAGTCCTCCACTACACGTGCCTCGTAATCCGACTGTGGCTTTGGCGCGTATACCGCCCCATAATTCAATTCAAGCTTAATACTTGTACCGTGATGCGATGTGCCATGTGAGGCAGTGAATACGCTCAACCCTCTCAGAGGTTATGAAATACGGTGCACAACAATGCCTCAAGCAAGCTTGTATGTCCTTGTGTATTCTGTGAGATTGCCTCCATTAATCCTCTTCAGGCCGCTGCTGGCCTTCAACTTGGTTTCACACTCAAGCTTTCCCTTTCACTCATTCACGACACTTTTTTCTGACTCCAGAAACATTCTGTTTCGCTGGAAAGGGTGGGAGGTCAATTTTGATCGAACATTTTGGAGGAGGGAGTGAGATCCCCCCCCCCCCCCCCCCACTGGCTACGCCTATGCTCTGCAGCGTATGATTCTGGGGTGCCTCTGTAATATCGCTACCCAGCGTTGCATCGAGTTTGAATTCACTGCTCAGAAATACTAATACATAAAGAAATTGACCATCCCTTAATACAATTACGAGATTTTAATGCAAGAGCATTACGATTTCTCTAATTAATTAGTTACGTCTGCGATACATGACGTCTTACACTATCGCGTGTCCTTCACAACTCCACCTTACTCTAATTTGTGCCAACTTTATAATCCGCCTTAATCCATTTTTAATCCATCTAGCTCTAATCTATACCAGCCTTAATCTATCTTAATTCACTCTAACGTCGCAGCCACATGGCTGCGTGATGACGTGTGAAATGACGCACGCACTAGGCTGCACCTTTCGACGCGACGCGTGCGATGACGCAAGCACTGGGCACACATTTAGTCCAGCCAGAACGGCGAAGCCGCCGTGGCGTTGGTGATCGACACCCAGTTGCTCGTCTGGCACCCCGGAGGCCCAGGTTCGAAGCACACAGAGACCCGACTTCTCTTTTCAAAGCTCCGTGAACAGGAAAGTTAGTGCACAATAATCCCGACCGCGGCAGCCGCGGTCGGGATCGTTGGTCGGGATTATATACGCTCTTGGGCCTGTTCGAATGTCTGCGCGCAAGCCTTTCGGTCTTCGTAACGCGGCCCAGACGCTGTCAGCGTTTCGTTGACCGGGTATCACGTGGCAATAGACGTGCTGCCTTGCCTTATCTTGACGACAGCCTCGTCTTCATGCGCCACTGCCGAAGCTCGCAAGCTGCTTCGCTCGAGCGGTACCGCTCTCGTGTTTGAAGACATCTTGCTTCGTCACTGCGGCGTGCCCCTCGTTTGTGACGCGTCGACCGGACATCCTCTTCCCAAGGTTCCCCGCCCATAACGCCGGGCCGTCTTTGATGCCCTCCATTCTTTGGCTCGTCCCGGCATTCGCGCAACACAGCGAATCGTCACTTCTCGTTATGTGGAGCGTAGTATGAACGTATACGTTCGTCGCTGGTCACGTGCGCCGCCTCGACTGCCGGCAGTCTAAAGTGGCATGCATCGCCACACTGCGACTCCTCTTGGCACATTCCCGGACGCCCGCTTCAGCCATGTGCACGTCGATATTGTCGGCCCCTTTCCTCCCTGCGGCAACCATCGCTACCTGTTAACCTGCATTGACGGGTTCGCCAGACGGCCCGAAGCGATGCCCCCTCTAGACCCTAATGGCGGAGTCGATAGCTCGAGCACTCATCCACTCTCTGGATCAACCGCTTGCTTCCATCATTACAACCGACCGTGGTCGTCAGTTCGACTTAACACTGTTCGCCCATCAGTCTCGGATCCTCGGCGTCAATCATACCAAGACTACCTCTTACCACCTCGATGTCCAATATGGTATCATCGAACGTTTTCACCGCCAACTAATGGTTTCGCTCACGGCTTCGTCTTTTCCTTCATCATAGCCGGAGCGCCTTCCTTTCGTTATGCTTGGCAACCTCCGGCGCGGCCGAGCTTACGTTTGGCGCCACTATTCGAGTCCCCGGTGAATTCTTCGACGACTCGCCCCCACCGTACCTGCTGTCGTTTCCAACTACGAGTACCGTCTGCACAGCGCTACGCGTATACTTCGGGTGACAGCCTACTTCCCCTTATGAGCGTTTCCTTTATATATTTTATGCCTTCAAAAGAGTGTCACGTTACGCTCCCTCCTAGTATTTTTTCTTACTTTCTTACTAGTTTTCCTTCGTCCGTGGGACATCCAAATAGTGCCCCAATATCCGTGCACCGCTTTGAAAACCAATGTGGGACATCCGTCGGACATCCTTGAACTTCGGATATCCTATCTAAGACGCCCCAAGGATATTGTGCCTGGACTTTAATTAATTTCTCGACCCGCAAGTGGATATAGTTGCTCGCCTGGAGGCCTTGCCTTCCAGTTTCCTCGAGACAGAATTACGATTTCTCGTATGAACTCAAATTACAAGCCGGTACCGTCGTGTATACAGCTCCCGTGTGTATACGTACATATCCTACTTTGCGAATTTTCTGACGCAATTTGCTTTGAAAACTTGAATCAGTTCAAACACGACACTTGCGCCGGGAGGAAAGCTTAGACGAATCAATAGTACACTGCACATTTGGACGCATGGGCGTACGTGTATACCTGTAGACGTCATGTATCTGTTCTCGCTGCGTAAGCGCCTTCTGCTCGTTGCGTCTGTCACACGTCTGCTGCGAATGGAATACGCATTATAATTTATGGTAAACACTGTGTAAAGGCATGGCCGCGCACTGTACTCAACGTATCCCTCGCGCACATTGCAAGCGATGTCCGCAGGACGCGAAAATCTCGGCCGAGCGATCGAGCGAGTTATATACATAGGATATCCACCGAAAGTCATTGCAGTCATTGGGTTCGCGCTTTGAGAGACTCGTAAGGCCTCTTCACGACCGCGTTTATAATTGATCCGCACGTTAACTTATTTATTGATTTGTTCGTTCGCGCAATGCTAAATCTTAGAACTCCTACAAATACCGCTATTCACTTTGCGCGCTTCCACAGCACCCACGGTCAACAAAGCGATCGACGCGCGCAAATACCAAAACACTCGATTCGTGGACTAGGTATCGCCACCTATCGACGCCTTCTCGCATTTTGAGGCGTCCGGGTCGCAGCGGCAGCTTTAAACGTCGACTTCCAGCGCTACCACTCGCCGAGTTGCCTGCCGCGGTTACATCGGATGCGTTACGGTGTTTCGGTTGTTGTGACAAGAAAACATAAAACAAGGATTAAGGAATTTGTTGATGCAAAATGCTGTGCGAAGGCTGCCTTCCTGGAACGTGCCACTCTCATTCTCGGATTCGAATACAGCACGGGTGCTAACTCGCTTTTCCAATCGACTCTTGTTACAGAACGGTGTGCTACAAACGCCGCTAACAAATAATATTAATAATAAAAAATAAAGATAAGCTTTTAAAGGAAATAGCTTTCGCTCCCTCTTTCAGGGTCGACGTGTACTTTTACCGCCGATACAAGGCGCCGAGGCAAAGGACACACGTACACTGGCGCAACCCAACGCCAACAGCAAATATATCAGATTAAAGAGAGAGAGAACAACTTTCGGTGCGAACACAGTTCTCACAAACTTATCACTTACAGATGGACGGTAAAACAATTCACCAAATTTCACCAAAGGGGGTGTTATCGGAGCTTCTGAAAACAGCCAATGGACGACACTGCAAAGGCAGAACTCGGCTTCGTTATAGACATGCCTTCTTAACAGGGCCTGGTGAGCGTAAAGTAACGAGTTGTGCGTGCAAGCGAATATAGCCGCGCCTGCCAGCACGTGCTGTAGCCCGTTAGCGTTGGAAACAACTATATATAGGACAGAGCGCCACGACATGAAATTGAAGCCAGGAAATTTCCAGGAGAAACCATCTCAGAACGAGCGTCGACGTTAATGCGATTAGCATTGATCCGGCAATGTAGCGACACTCCGTGCATCGGCACCGCCGAAACGCGTCATACGTAGTCCCCCTGGACACACCCGCATAACCAAAGTGTCACACACCCGGTTACCCCAAGTTAGTCGTACGGTGGGTCTGGAGTCTGGGGTGCTACTTCGGGCATCGAAAAATTCCGCCCCTTCTCGAATTCGCAGTCTTCTCTGATCTGCACGATTGGTCTAGAGCACGACCAGAGGGCGGCCGCGGCCTCTCTAATTAGCTCAGAATGACGCCGTTACCAAACTTCAACAGCACCCTCGCTGCTTTCAGCATGGCAGCCCGATATGCTCTATCCGTTAGACCATGGGCTAACCCAGTCAGACAAGCTAGCGTGAAAGAGGTTACCCGAGGCAAACGTACTGTCATATAGGCACATACCGCAAAGTGGACGAAGTACCCAAAGAACGCTAATCGCCCAAGTTCGTCCGGGATTTCGGGCAATCGCGGGCGGTTTGCCGGTTGAGCGGATGCGTAAACGTGAGCGGCCAGATTGGTGGCGCCAGCTGGTGGTGCAAAGCTCAACCACACAAACACAAAGCCAATTACTATACTCTGCCTAGCTGCTGGTGTACATTTTCGACAGCGCTGCCGAAAATTTGCGCCAGCAGCGAAGCAGGATATAGTGGGTCACTGCAATTTTAGCTGCTGTGTTCGTCTGGTTGAACTCTACGCCACCAGGCGGCTGCACTGCTCCGGCCGCTCACGTGCCCGCACACCCGGCAATCCGCTCAAACCGCCCCCGTTGACACGCTGGAAGTGCCTATTATGTCGCGGTAAATTTTAGCATCTCCCACTGATGCCGGCCTTAGCGCACGCTCTTCCGTAGACGCAACGGGTGAGACAGCGACGCGAGGCAATGCCTAGGCATGCCGCACATTGCAACGAAGGCGATAAATACATAGGTTGCAATAAACGACCGAAGTTGCACGAGCTTATCGGGGAAAATGGTAGGCGACCCTAACCTTTGACTTAGGTGTCCTCGGCGTTGGTGTTCTTTAGGTTAAGCGAGCGAACGGCTTTCCCTTGGTGCGGTATGCGGGCGAGGAACGAGGGAGGGTGGCTTTGACGTTACGCGCCCTCTCTGGCGCTGACGTCAGAGCATGCAACGAGCGCGAGCGCCAGGAGGGAAGCGAGAGAGAGAGAGGGGAGTGACGTCACATCCGCTGTGCTAGGCAGACGTTCAGTCTATGCCAGGCAACTGTTTTCCATTAAACAGCCGGTTAAATATCATGCCACCTTCTTGTGCGTGACGTCATTAGCGACGCCATTACTTCCGCTTTCTAGCTCCGGGCTTCCAGGAATTTCTCCAAATTCGTGCTCACGTAGCGAGTCTCTAAAGTCTACGATTCTGAGCTTCGGTAATCAGTGATTTCTAATTAAGTCTAAACAATTTAGTAACCCAACTTGTTACTAAACTTATGCTCTGATGTCATATTTATAATGAAACTGATGAATTTTGTACTGTGCTATTTTTTTTTAGTCGTGATTTATTTTGAATTTCACCCCCGGTTTTCTCAGGAGGTGAACCGGAAGTGCTGTGCAAGAAAAAGTGTGTCACTCAATGCTCGTGCCACCAAAAATATTTATTGCAGTTCTATACGTGTTTCCATTACGTGATATATTAGTATTGGCTGATGCGGACAATCTGTCCTGTGCGGTGTGTGCAAACGGAGCGAAGTGTGGCGCGACTGCCTCGCAACTCGGGAGATAGTGAGAGTCAGCGCGTGGGAGTGATTCACAGCAGCTGCCGCACACAGACCTACACTCGTGCAGTGCTTTGTTTCCATATATGGTATCGGTGGCGTCATCGGCGGACGACATGTGCTACTATAGCACCACCTCTTAGCCATCGTCGCCGCAGACGTCTTGCGCGGAACTGCGCTTTTCTTCTCGCGCTTTTGCCATACTTTCCTCCTCAGATTCTCTTCGCTATCGCTGTCTTTCTTCCCCCGCAGCGCTCCGTGTTCGCTCTTTCATCCTTCGCTGTGCTTTTTCGCTCAGTTACAAGGTACGTCGACACAAGAACAGGCACCCAAAAGCTGCGCTCTAACAAAACATGCCGGGACTGCCGGAAAAAACTACCGGGAAGAAACATGCCGGAAAAAAACTACCGGGAACCAAACCCAATGGGCCTCGTACGCACTGGGCAGGGTCCGCTGACCACGAAGTCGCCTATTTGGCAGACTTTCTTTGAAAACAAGATGGCGTCCCAGATTTCGCTTCTGAAGGCTGGCTGTGTGACGTCATGCTCCTGCCCAAGCTCTTTCCTCTCTCCACGAGCCCATAAGAATAGGTACGCCCTTTCCGACTAGCCGTGTTAGTCTGGCTCGAAACAAAAACATGGCAGAATTCGGCAGCGCCCAGAAAATGGCTGCAACTGCACTTGTAACTGTCTTGGTTTAGCCGTGACCAACTATCCATTCGACTCACCTGCACAGACTACATCTGCTGACCTCGTTCATTAGTGGCACATCCTGAATGGGGAGACAGTGCCCCCCTTTTCAGAGACATGTCTGCACATTTGTGCTCACATAATTTAATGTGCAGCGAGCATCACTTTCTGCTGCATTAGATTCGACACCCCCCCCCCCCCCCCAATGGCATAGTTATGTGCCATTCATATTACCCATTCTTGTCTAAACATACCTGCAAGCTTTTAGCCAGACTTTACGCTTTCAATTAGAATACATATGTGCTTCCCGCAGGGAACTGCCACAGTACTGTTTCGCACGTGGTCTGCTAGCCACAAGGGGTCTTCAATTTAAAGGATGTGTCCAGGAAAATAAGGTTATCCAGTCTATGGTCACACCTTTCACAACTTTATCAATAGACCAAATAAGATATCTGGTGAGGCATTTCTGATGACCTGTGTGAAACTGCTTTCTCTACATTGACCCAAGCCACAGTGTAAACTGCGTTTCCTTCATCGAGATCAAGCCAGAGCTCGTGTTCACAACGAGCAACACTGCTTTGGTCATGGCCCGAATAGGTACGTTTTGGCCACTGCTATTTGTGTGTCTGCGACAGCGCAAGCCTCCGACACTCACCTACATGCCTGAGCAGCTCATATGTGCGTAAAAGAGCCTGCAATGGTCAGGATGGGCAAGCTGGTAAGGTAAAATGCCTTGTTGCAATGAAAAAAAAAAGATACAAGCAAGATACAAGCTTTTCTTCTGTTTCTTGTCTACATCTGCATCTTTTTGCGTTATGCGATACGGAAGTATGCGATGGTGCAAGTCTGGAAATGCCTGTTAGTTAGATTACAGCTCTCCAGACAGGTTACAAAAATGTGCTCGGTTGTCATGGCGACCATGGTGACAAGCTGGTTCTGCTCCTTGGTCACTCAGTCACCCACAGTGTGTGTGAACATTACTTTGCCACACTAAATTGCAGAACTTAAATTCCTGTGGCTCAATGCTCTCACTTCACACTCGCAATGAGTCAGGCACACGGCACGGCTTGGCTCCGACAAGCACTCGTGTATTTGTACAGAAGCATGACATAACATCGGCCTGTACACAGCTGTCAAAGTGAAAACACAAACAAACAAGAACATATCGAAGTCAGCCGAGGGCAAAACAAGTTGCCCGGCAGTGATGCTACAAAATATACAAGAATAATTCCAACAAGAGATGGGGCGAGGGAGGAAGGGCATGTGGAAAAGTTGCATCGAGAAATAGTGCATATAGTATCTTGGCAAGGACAGGAGGAGGCAACTAAACAGTGACCAACGAATGTGTCGGCAGCACGTCCAATGCATTAATTGAGCACGTTGTCCTCGGCGGTGGGACTGCAGACAGACCTATGTCAGAAGTTTATTTCTCATTGCTTTGTGAGCAAGTGACAGGCACCTTGTCTTCGAAGCCGAACTGTGTTCGGCGCTGCTTTCAAGGAAACGGAGATACTGCTGAACGAGCAGACACTTTCAGCATCACTCGCACACTCTTCAAAATAGGCTTTCGCGTTTGTTTAGTGTATGTATTTCACATATCGCGCTAGCCCATTCTCCACCGGAAATAAGTGCTCCTGCAATGCGGCAGCAGCCAGACAAAATCAGCTCAGGTGGGCCGCTTCCACACGAGGACTTTTCCCAACCAACCCATGAGCTACATTGGAACAACCTCAGTTCCAAGGCCATCAGATTGGAAAAGCTGCAACAATGCTGATCCTCACGTTTGAAAACTATTATAACCGGCTGGGAGTACTATCAGTACAAGCTGTGGGCAAATGTGGCTTCCAACAATGCCTTCAAGGGCAGGAGTTGCTCGTGTTCCAAAATGACAAACACTTGGCAGTTAAATTTAGATTTCAGGCTTGCAAGATTACTTGGTGTGCAACGCTGTTTAAAAGAAAAGAGCCAGAGCCTCAAATAGTCCTGGGCATCACTTCCATATATCATTCCTGCTCAAAGTCTGCTTGCGAAAATGAGATTCCAAACTGAGGCTAAGCTTTGAGTGCAGCTTGGCCAAACATAAAAGAGCCTTTCACTGTACTGTGCTGCATTGCACAGATGCAAGTCACACGAACCAAACATCCATGCAAGTACAATTCCGGCTTGAAATTTCAGAGAAGCAACAGTGCGACACTATTACTTTAAGCATAGAGAGTACAACAGCGGCAGCAGGCACCAATTCTACACATTTCAGTCAGCTCCCAGTAGACACATAATATGCAGGTGCAGTGGCATTCATCATTATCAACAGCAAAGTCCTGATGAACCATTTGAAAAGGTAGGCACAGAAAAAAAAAATGCAGGTGCTACATTAGTGGGAAGAATGGCACAAGCTCGTCAACCTTGTTCCTGTAGTGTCTTGTGTTTTCTGCACCTATCTTCAAACCAGGAACCCTTATTCTCCTTGCCGTCTATTGTTCTAAGGCAAAGTTTTGCTTACTAGAGACTCGACAGTCATTTGCTAAGTACTAAACTGAAATGCGATTATTAGCAGCAATGCCTTACTTGCCGATTGCTCACCGATGACTTGCTGACTGCCAGTGCAACGACACGCAATTACCAATGGCAAAACCTTGCTTAGTGACTGCTGGGTAATCACTTGGCGCCTACTAGTGTTGCAATATGCATCGTTATTAGTGGCAATCTCTTGCTTACCAACTGCTCCTAAATCGTGTCACCCACCAATGCTGCGACGTGTTGTTATTAATTGCAAAATGTTGCTTACGGCTGCTTGCCAACATTTGTTGACCTCATTAGTGTTGCAACATATGTCATTCCTGGCGACAGTCTTGCTTGCCAACTACTCACTCATCATTTGCTGACAACCAGTGCTGTGATGTGTTATCATTAATTGCAAAGCCTTGCTTACTGACTGTTCGCCAATTATTTGCCAAGTGTTGCAATGCATGGATGTCAGTGGCAAAGTCTTGCTTTGCAACTGCGCACCGACCGTCTGTTTATCTACCGACTACCAGCATCATAACAGGCATAATTATCAGTGGCATTCTTGCTTACCGATTGCTTGCCATTAGTGTGGCAAGATACATCATTCCTAGTGGCAAAGCATTTTTTTCCACCTGCTCATTAATCATTTGCTGACAAGTGCTGTGATGGGTTATTAATAACAAAGCCTCCCTTACTAACTGCTTGCCAATCATTTGCCAAGCATTGCGACACATGGCTATTAATGGCAGTCTTGCTTTGCAACTGCTCACCAATCCTATGAAACTACCAGCATTGCAATAGGTGCAATTACCTATTAAGAGCACAGCTCGGCCATCAGCTGTTGGAGCGCAGCATCAAAGCCTACCCAACAAAGCCAAACTGAACGACAGTGTGGTACAAATATGCACAAAGACAGACCCGTACATAAAAAAAAGCACATGGGCACACTATCAAACATAACAAGAACTCTGCACAACTGCATCTCTTTGGCGGCCCAACAAACAGGAAGGTGCGATGATGGGAACACAAACAGACACAATCTTTTGGCAGCACCAGGTTGCCAGCTGCGGTAAGGGCACGGAAGCATCGAGACTGTATGAGGCTTTCAGAAATGAAGAGAAAGAACAGACAACCAAGATCGCCAGGTTTCTCAGAACAGCCAGCCGACATGCATGAAAGGTTGCTTTGGCAAAGTGAAAAACGATTCCTGCGCCAACAGCCAAATGGCCAGAAATCTTGTTCTCTTTCAAATGCGTGGCAGGAAACTTCAATTTTAGGAAGACCACAAGCGCACGAGACATTTGAATGGACAATTGAAGCTGCAATTCACGGTAGCAGACGTCAAGAGCAATCTGCTCCATATAATTTTTTTTTCCAACCGAGATGCAGGAAAGAGCGATGTGAACGAAACGACCGCTGCTTCATCTTCCAGCCGACATGCCAGAAACTTCTTACTGCTGTATAAAATGCAAAAATCATACTTTCAATCGGTCCCATTCCCCCTCTCACAGGCACTAAAACCTATGCCAAACTGAATTAACCATGCACAAGTCCAGCGGGTCATGCCTGATCCGTGGCAACTATGCGGAACATATCTCGTGACGCACTTTTAACATCGCTTCCACTGACCTCAACGCAACTGTTTCACGCTGAACAATGGCAACTTCGTCATCATAGCTGGAGCATGCGCCGTGCAGTCCCAGTTTTAGTTTGCAGGACACATTTAGGCCAAGATTTTTACGGTGCAGATGTCGTGCACCATACAACCAACATGCCAATGCTTGGTTACGCAACCTCAATAACACATTTCACATGGATGTCCCATCACTTCTCAGTTTTGTTTTCTGACAATTACAAGCTCTTGCACACACATGCATACACGCACAAAGAAGTGCTCCATAGATGGAGACCACAGTTGCTCTCTTTATATATAACAAATGAAAACATTTTTTTTTTGCACTCGTTCAGCTACTGCAGCACCTTAACACAACCTGTACCAACATTACTGCAGCTGGCAACTCGTACATCTCAACCCTTTTCTTCACCAGCCGCAGGAAGCCATCAAAGTAACTGCTACATGCTGCCTCATTCTTAATCTGCTCTTAATGGCGGTTGCTAGTTCTCCCGCAGTATATTGGCGGCATCGGTGAGGCCTGCAATTGATGCACATGTCCAGTGCACTTTTCATGGTGTGTTGTAAACAAATGGGGTGTCAAGTGAAACGGTCCTTCCAAATTCCAAAGCATGGGGGACGGCTTGTTTTGCCTGTAGATAACAGATGACACCACTGCTCCTTTTCGAATGCTTTTTTTTTTGCGCCACAACAGGCAACGCAGCGAAACAAAGTATTAAAATGTATGCACTGCAGTAGGCCACAGCTGTGCTAACTCGAGCTTGAACAAGCCAGTGCTTTAGCTGGAAGAATCATCTACACTTGGCCCTCCTATTTATGTATTTACATTTAGAACATTTCAGTGCAACTTTGCTGATTGAAATGAAAAACAAAAAGTAGCAAACTTCAGAAAAGGGGGGAGGGGGCACTTTTTGTTGACCTACATAGTATTGCTAAGCTGTGCTACATTCTCACTGAACAAGGCACATTGCAACCTCGACCAATACCTCCTAGCTGGCAGCTTTTGCATGAGTTGTCCCATATTTATAGCAAGCTATTGGACATCTTGTTTCTGAATGGAATATAGCTTTGGGTAGTCGTTTTCTCTGATGTGGTCTGTCATTTGACAGCTTCCCTCGCAATTACCCCCCCCCTTCTTACAGGGGTGTTAAAACATTTCTTCGGCAATTCAAAGTGGCACCCTGCTAGATGCGCCCGGCCTTTGACCTGTGCCCTTTGAGCAGGGCAAGTGTGACATGATCGCAGACGCAAGTCCGTAGCCAGCACTTCGATGACATCCCGCTGCCGCAACAAGACACTACTCACACACCAACAAAATCCTACTCTCCTTCACAACAACAACAAATCTAAAAAATAAAAGGAAATATCAGACTTAGAGCAATACACACAGCTCTATAACTGAAACAGAAGCGTGAAAAAAGAAAAACGTAGTAAAGAGTGAGGAATAGTCTGTACAATGCTACGACACAAGCCGTGTAAAGAGCCACAAATAAACAGTGGCAAATCGTGACTTCCATCCACCACAAATTCAGTGCTTGCGAGGTGGGCCGGTGGTGGCAGAGCCCAAAATCTCGCTCTAGACGGCATGACAATTTGCTGGCTCTGGTGTCCAAACAGGCCCATCAAAGCTTTCTTTTTCTTTTTAAAAACGAGGCGACTGGATGCTCCCGTAACTTTTCTCTCGAGTGTGAACAGCAACCCTCCATCTTCAAAAACTGCCAACTCAACTACTTATCAACCCCTCGCCGGTCATTCGAACAGTGTGATACCAGGCTGCACATGGTATTCTCGGCACTTGTCGAGAGCCAAAGTCCAGCAAAAGAAGAACATTTGTTTGTTTGCTAATAAATCGGACAAAACGACAGCTAGCGACAAAATGTATAGGGGCTCCAGCTATCAAAGCAGGACCCAAGGTTTGCGACCCTCGGTGAAATCAAGATCTTGCAACAACGCAACGAAAAAAAAGTTTCTTTTCTCCTACAAAACTGGGCAAAATGCAAACTGGAACATGAACCCAGCGTTAGGGCAAGGAAAAACAAAAATGCACACAATGACATATTGCAGCATCATTCCAGCTGAACCGGGTTGTAGCAGATGCCACGCCGCAACCTATCTGCAACAGTCTTCTTATTGCCTCCATCTGATAACCGACACTGCTTGCGGTGGCCTTACTTTATCTTCGACTTTGGAAAAGCGTCACCCAAGATCGTAATGGCATGTTTTTAAACGCGGAAGTGTGGCTACATTTAGAAGTATTTTAAACCTTGCACGTGAGTTGGGACCGATACGTCCAGATACTTAAAAAAAAGTTATCACCACAAAAAGACCAAGAACACACAAGTGGGGGCTACTACTACGTGGGGCCTGTTACTACATACGACATGTCTTGCATAATGTTGGACACTTTTTTTTCCCAATATCAATGCAGGAAGCGGTGGGCTTGCGTGAAGTGCCTCGATTATTTTTTTCTTTCTAGCGAAGCTTCGAAAAGGCAGCACAGTCGTTATATACTTTCATTTGTTTGCACCCTTCCTCTTATTATAATACAGTCCCGCGTTTCGCGAGCTCCGGTCTACCTAGGGTCGCCCGACCACACGATCGAGCAGAAAAGAAAGGATGCTCCTTTCGTTGCACCTTTCCCACCATCACACCTACGACGTAAACTAAACTGCCTATCAAAAAGACAAAAACAAATCGGAGGCTGGGTGGCAGCAATGACAGAAAAATAGAAACTCTCATGACACTGCCAACACTTTTCTTTCTCTCTCTCCAACTCTTATTTCAAGGTGCATATGTTTCACCTGGCTCAAGAAAAAAAAAAGACGAAAAGAAAAAGACCACTCGCAGATGTTGCCGTCACACACTTCTTCACGCTATGCTACCTCTGACAAGAGTCTGTGCGAGTCTGCTAGAGACCCACCCCAACCCCTTGAATCCAGTCACCACCGGCAAGTTAACTTCGCATGCACAGCCAACATCGGTGCGACAATACGTGTACTGTTGAGAGGCATGGACCGACCGTGGGCCACATAGAAGAAACCGGGCTCGCAGCGTGCGGCATGGTCATTTGGCAAGCAGTCAGAGGTTGCAGGACGAAGCAGCGTTGTCGATCCCAGCACTGGTCTCGCTGAGTTTCCGTCTGGACTCCCTTTTGCTGAATGCTTCATGCCGCAGGGCTCTGCGAAAGACGCAAGAATGCCCGCGAGGGCTCCTGCCTGAATACTGTCCGTGGATGCTGCGGTCTGCATCAGTCCCATCAAACCACCGAGCAGCTAGCAACGAAGTTGGAGTCCATCCTCAGTTCCTGGCTGTCTGCACGACGTCCACGCCCGATGGCAGCCAATGCGCAGTCTTGCGAAGGCGGTGGACGTGCAAAGCAAAACGCCACGTCTGCAAGGTCGCTTACAACGTACGGCCTCCACGAACCAATCTCGACGAAGACAAACCACCACCTCTCAACACACCGCCATCACCACATCCATGTTTTTTTTTTGCGACTGCACGACACTGTTTTGCAGCAGACGACGACAAGCGATGCTCAAGAGATCTTCCTTCCCGAAGGAGGGGTTTTTCTTATTTCATTTACTTTTTTTTTTTTTTGGCAGCGGGTTTTTGACTCTGCACAACTGCAGGACTTGGTCTGAAGCAGGTGGGAGAAAAAGCCTGTGACGGCACACGGCGGCGGGGGATTTGTTGTTATTTTTTTGGCGCGCGGTGAGGGAGAACTCAGATGAGGCGCGGCCGTTTGTGCGTTGGCGAGTCCATCACGACATCTCCGGGGCTCGCGCTTCCCGGAGCAGTCCGCTTGCGTGACTCAACGTGGCGCGCAAACTCCTCGGCGATGAAGCTGCTCAGGCTGGCCGCACTGCGGAACCCGGGCGGCGATACGCTGCCTCCGCTGTGGCCTCGGCCCGAACCCAGGGCTGCAGGAGAACGGGAATGGTGGTAATATGGAAGCTCACATATCAAGGCCAATGCATCGGCTACAAAACAATGACAATGGCAGCCATGGAATAACATATTTTCATGAACAGGAACACAGTAGTAACCCAAACTCATACCTGGAGCCAACAAATAAGGTATGAGACAATGCTGATGACAGCTGTGAGTTACCAGGCTCTCACGCAAATAACCTGTCCATGTGTACTGACGAAAAGAAACAGTTATAATCTAATTCCACGCCTGAAATCAACAGGTAGGCTATGAGCCAAAATCTACGGGACACTGATCACAGCTGTGTATTACCACAGTTCACATCTGGAGTTAACGAACTAGAAGACTGCAACAAAGACAGCTGCGAATCACCACATTTTCCTGCATATAACCTGCCCCTCCATGTCGACCGATTTCCAAGTGCCGTCTACTTTCCGGGCTATACTCTGCACCCAGTGTATAATCTGCAGGCGCCAATTTAGGCTTAAAATAGGTTTTCTTTAGCTCGTCTGCAACTGGCAAACAGTAGGTTAGCAAATCAGCGCCTGGGCCCTTTCTCTGACTGCATATGCTCTTAAGCTCTCTTGGTGTCATCGCAACTGTTCTTGTACTTTGCACCTAATATGAAGTTGCATATTGAATGTGCTGCGCATTTCGAAACCTGGTTTTGCACAAGTACTCACAAATCCAAGCACTGAAGAGCAGCCACCTAAAGTATCACGAGCAGCATTCACTCGCACATCACGGGCTGCCAGTATAGGCTCGAAATATTGCTCATGCGAAGCGACGATCATGGCGGAGCTGATTTCACTACGTCACTGAGCCAGGGCAAAAATTCGCAGGCACAGTCTGGCCTCGTTTCTTTTAGGTGCGGCTCTAATCTTAAGAAATAAAGTCGTGTACAGCCTGCACCCATAGAAAGTCTGCAACCCCCGCGAAATTTCAACACCTCCACGGACGACAGTCTAGAAAATGTGCTGGGTGGTCTGCAGCATCCCACAGCAACACTGAGACTGTGGAAGATGCCACATTGGAGAACTATGGATTAATTCCGACCACGTGGGAAAATCCCAAGTTGTGCGAAAAGCTAGATATACACAGCCATTTTCTGCATTCAGCCCTCCATCAGAACGGGCTTGTCAATCGAACTCGCGACCTTGTGCTATAGCTGCAGAAAGCCACAGTAAGGGGGCTGTCGTGCACATTACCCGCGCAGATAACCGTTTACAACAGCGTTCATAATCGTTATAAAAGCAAAACTAGTAGAACTGTAGGCAAAAACCGCCACAAACAGTTTACTTCCATGTCCAGCGAAGACCCATTTCCCCTACTGCTCCCCTTTGAATCGCGATGCAGCTTCACGCCAACGCAAATTTCCCCTTCATGTGTGGATTCACTGCAATACGAGGTGATTCGCCATAAAGTTGCACCTGAAGGCGGCATTCCTACTCAGTCCTTAAATTATTACTCTTTTCTTTTCAGCGTGGACTACACAGCAATGATGCAGAACTATTGATAGTACTGTCAATAGCAGAATTACTATCAAACCATCAATGAAAAGCCCTCTCGATAGTATCATTGACAGTACAGAAACGCATGATGTACGTGATGCAATCACTGCAACATCAACTTGGCAACATTTTCCTGTTCATCCCAAGCCATGCAGAGAATGCGTAACTGAGCACAGCAGATGGATACCCTCTGCATCGTGGAAACAGAGTTTGTACATGGTACAGCTTTCCATGCTGATGGTATAGGTAGCATGACAACGTTCACCGGCACCTGGAATTGCAACCACAACCTAGGAACAGCTACTCTTTAGAATTCTGGGGGCAAAGCCAAAGCTCCACAACACCACTCTCTGAAGTGGCTATCGAAGCGTACTTGTGTGTTCCTGCGTTGTAACAGTAGGCTGCATGTTCTCAGCCGCCGGGTAAACATAATTTCAAACGGGAGGAGTGGACTGAAGGACAAGAAAGCTGGACGTCCAACTGTCCAGTTAAAACAAGAAAGCTGGTATATATGTGTACAACTGCGGTGCCATAAACTTTAACGAACTATAGTTACTTATATGTTGAGATTTGAAAATAGAGGAGACAAACTATTTTGCGGGTCTGGCGTAACCACAGTCAACATCCGATAATTCCACCCGAACGATACTGATGAAATTGACCGAATTATCCGGTGATTTGATTTGAACAAGAAGCAGAAAAAAACAGCAAAACACCGCTGATCCATTTGGCCATATATTTGCCCGGGTCTTGCTCATGTTGCTCATGTGGGGGTGGCCTAAGCACCCCCTTCCCCCCCATTCCTCAAGCAATTAATATCTAGTGAGGAGCAGTGGGAGGCCGCCTTGCGCAGCTCAAGGCCCAACCTTCAGGAGGCCATCCTGGAGTGGGCTGAGAGGACAGAGGAGGCCTACTTCAAGTAGTTCCTCCCCTCACCATTTATTCTGTTGCCGCCTTCCCTTTAATGAGGGATAAATAAAGTTTTAATCATCAAAGCAGGTACCCCTCTAGGGTTTTTTTACTGCTGGAAGACTCCCCGAGGGTAAAGCCTGAGATCGAAGTATTAAACTTCTGTCAACAGAATCTGTTTGTCATAGAACTCAACAAACTATTCGTAAAAATCGCAGAACGAGCCCGCAATTCGCAAACTTTACAAAACGAAATTCGTGAGAGCTGGCAGGTGTGGCGCCGGCAAGGAGAAAGGTGCAACCCACCTGATGAGATGGCCAGCGCCTCGCGGAACGTGTCTAGGTCCACGTCGTCGGCATCGTCCGCCCCCACGACGGCCGAGCGCTCCCCGGCGGCGGCGGGGCTCAACCTAGACGACGGCGGCGCAGTGGCAGCCACGCGGGGCTCGAGGGAGAGGCGCGGCCGGGGCGAGGCCCAGCCGTGGTAGTGGTGGTGGTGGTGGGGCGCCTTGCCGCACAGGAAGGCGAGCAGGTCCTCGCGCCGAATGTGGCGCTTGCGCTTCTTGGCCCACGCCAGCAGGTCCTTGGTGCGGCGCTGGTAGCCCGACTGGAAGCCCAGTTCGCTCACCCGCTTCTGGGCCTCCAGGCACTCTGCACACAAGGCGGGCGGTCGATCGACGCGGGTCAAGATATGCGAACAGCAGATAATTGGCAGTTATACCCATTTCATGCCGGAATTTTTCGGTGACAATCGAGTCGATGGTCTTCGATATTTGCTTCAATATGCTATTGACGACTTGAACGAGTTTCATTGCTCGACGGCTGTTGAAACGCCAAACTTGAGAGCTCTTGAAATGATCGCTTCGACAAATCTCGAAATCGTCATCTCACTGCATTCATGGTTAAATCAGGGTTTAGCAGCATACAAACAATACGAAAATGGACAAAGACGTGCAAATCACACGAACACTGTCAGTGTACACATAATGTATAGCCAACAAGCACATGCCCTAATCCAACACAATGTGGAGAGTAGCAAACATGACCACTAAGCAGTTCCCTCCGAACAGGACCAAGAACAGATAAACCTCACAAATTATCAGACAGCAGTGTGCACCTCAGTGTTCGCACGAGTGTTTTAAGCATTTCAATTAAGAAAAATAATTCTGAATTAATTAAATCAAGGCTTAACTGTGTATACTAAAGGCACGAAAAGGGACAAAGACAGGAGAATTGCACAAACACTTAGTATATCTCCTTCAGGCCCTGCGTGCAAAATAGTACGCCAAGATGGTGTATCAAAACCCCTGAATTAAGTATTGATATTTAGAGCTTATTGCATACAAAGACACTTCTGACTGGACCAGTGCTGCAAGTTTGAATAATATGTGTCAAGTGTCCTAACAAAACGACTTGGATGGTATACCTGGCTGGATGTTTGCTAATGGAGTCAGTATGTCGCCGTGTAGCAGGTTTCTGCCTTTCAATGATTTTTGCAATGTTTTACATCAGGCATATTTTGCAAGAGCCTGAATAGGTTCTTCCCAAGTAGGCTACACATGAAATAGCTGATGTTCTCACATCCGATGTTTCTGTACAGAGAACTGTCCACATTCTGTAAAGCTGACAAAATTCAAGGAAGAATTTAACACTGTTAGTCCATTAGCAGCTATGCTCTTTTCACAATTCCGAAGATGCAAGATATGTGGTGAAACTAAATTTTGTACAGACAGAATTATTAGGCGCCTGAAGGGGAAATCCATAGTGTATTACTAACAAGTGCAGTTGTGATACTCTCAACATTTCCTTAATGTAGTGTGTTAGAGGAATGGCAAATGTGACCACATAGCTGCCAACCCGAGAACTTTAAAATATATAAAATTTTCGCAGACACAACCCCCAAGGGAAGCCAGGAAGGAACGAGTATAAAGATTTTCTTTTACTTTTCTATGAGCAGACACTTCTTGCAGGGCACATCCTAAATTAATTAACGATAATTTACCTTTAGACGCTGCAGACAAGCAGGAAGAAACTTGGAAGAGGAGAGACTCACAAGTAGCACATTGTTTTCAAGTTAAAAATGATTTTTCAGTGACTTTGCTGTTGATTTTGCCTGGTGCAGGAACTTTATTTTAATAAACTTGCTCGAAGCAGGTTTCCTTATGGTGTACTTTCATCATCAGACTTCCAAGGTCATTTTTGAGGACCAACAAGCGAAACGTTTTCTGGAACATGCTTTTCCGTAAGGTTTGATACCAGATTAGTAAAATTGTAGCACGAGCCCAAATTCGTAAACTTTACAAAAAAAGTTCTGGAAAGTTGGTAGGTATGCAGTGCCTCTGGCAAGAACCGAAAGGAAGAAACCTCAAGTGGTTAGTCGGTGGCTCCATCTGGTGGCTACAGAAAAATACCAGTGCGCTGGCACTACGGCCTCAGAAATCGTGCAGTGCCAAAAAGTGATCTTGATGCCCTGCCACCTATTTTTTGCTTTTCTTAATGGAAAAGCACAACATATGTAACAGTATGGAGGCTTGGACAAGCTGGTAATTCATAGCAACAACTGCGCACGGCGTGGTAGGCAACAGCACACAAGCGAAAGAAATGCCACGAAAAGAAAGAAAGATGCTCAAACACGGCTTTTCATTTTCATGTGCATGTTTCTATGTGTACGGGCCTGGAATTCATTGCAGTGTCAGCGTTTGCTTTTTCCTGTTTCCTTGTCTTCCCCGCTGTGCCCATTTGCCGCCATGCATTAGCAGCTGTGTTGGATGGCGAGTGAAGCTCAAAACATGAGGGACCTGTCCTTGCTTACTAGCTAACAGGAGCACTGTTGGCTGCATGGATTTATAGGCAGCACATTTAAAGAAGCGCGCGCGCACACACACACACACACACACACAAACACACACACACACACACACACACACACACACACACACACACACACACACACACACACACAAAAAGTCCTTTGACATTTACATGCTGTAGTGCAACCATTGTTCTCAAAACTTGCCAAGTTTGTCGATTCTTTGGCTACTTTCAATGGAACCGAACTATTCTTTATCAACAAACGGTTAAGGGGGCAACTAAAGAGAAATAACACTAAGTTTGAACTGATAAAGTATTCTTTCAAGACCACAGATTTTTTTAATTTCACAGTAAGAGCTTGATTACTAGAAGATTAAATAGAAGCCAAAGTTAAAAATTTTAAAATTCTGTGCCAGAGCCCCAGTGTGACACCACTAATTTCGAACTATCTTGCACTTAAGTTGTTACAGCAGTTAGCTTCTGAAACTTGTAAAGTTAATTTTTTTTTTAGAGCACATACAATGTAGTAGTCAATCTTTACCAATAAGAGTTAATAGCCTGGAGCAAAAGCCGCCAAAATCCATGACTCCACCCCAAGCTAGTGCGGGAACTTAAAGGCATCATCGCGACTTCTCATCGGTAATTTTGTTCTTTCTTTTTCTGGCTTACCGAGCCTCCTCTCAAGGTAGAAGTTGCTTGTATTGTACAACAAAGTGTGTGGTGTTTAATGCAAACAAGGCGTTAAATGCTTAACTAACACTTTTGTAAGCTCTAGCTGAACCGAGCGTCATGAGATGGCGCCACCAGCTCCGTTGCTCTAAGGCCCCAAGATAAAAAAGCTTTGAAGTAGCCCCATTTTTCATCTAGCTGCCATGCTCATCATAGTGCTTTCCCACCATTGCCCGATCGGCTGAGTGCAGTGACATGGCATTTCAACCAGTTAGCAGTGGTGGTTATTCCTTTTCATTTGAAAAGGTTCTAATGCACAGTTTACACCAATGTACTACACATGAACAAGGATTTACTGCATGAAATGCAGTTTTGAAATGAGTACTAACAATAAATATAGTATGACACACACACTAAAAGCTATTTGTTCTTGCATGCATGTTGAGAACTCCGGAACCTTTTTATGGGTACTAGCTGCACTCAATTTAGGAGGCGGATTAGCGGAAGAGGGAAGCGGGAAAGGAGAATTGTGCTACCATGAAGCATACCTAGGGGTCTTAAGCTGCTCAAGTCCATGTCTCTGGTATTCCCTAAACGGTAATATGTCATATGGACCGGCTAAGACTGTTCGATGATGTACTAAACATAAACAAATTAAAATCTACACAGTGGACTGCCCTTTAGTAAACTGCTGTTGTGTGCAACAGTTGAGTGATTCCTCCCTAAACCACCATTTTTTTTTTTTTTTTTTTGTCTAGAGCAAATTTGGTGCCCATTCACGCCACAGTTGCGCATCACGATTTTGAGTGACCGAGTGCAAAGCATGTTTCAAACAACGAAATTTCATACTGAGCGTTTGGGAGCTGCGATAACCACACGACCGAACCTCACATTCCAGTTTCACATTCACCAATTGGGGCTCACAACTTTTGCACTTGCAAACACTTCGCAGAAGACCCAGGCAACATGGGCACTTTCAAACGGCTATGCTAGCCTATGACTTGATAGGCAAAGGCTCAAGTTGATAACAGTGCTTGACCCCCACTTACTTTTCTCATCTTTCGTTTCGGTGAAGTCTAAGCTTGGAATAGCTCGCATTGGAGCCGCTGTGGTGATTCGCATCGGCGGATGGAAAGCGAACGAGGGACAGGAGCTCCTGTGCTTGTCACTAAACCAATAAGCAGGGCCCACGAACGTGATGAGGTAAGACATGTTATGTTATTTATGCTTTATCAGACTGAATGATTACTCACCACCTGGACCAACAACAAACTAGCTCGTAAGCACTGCTGTTTTAGGCAGGCTAGTTGTTTCCTGCATCACCGATGTTACAAGCGCAAAATGTTTGCTTTTGCACTGGTAACTCTAACCACGAAACTTTCTTACGTTTCTGACCCCTATTTGTGTCTTGCGAAAATAAAAACACCTGCGCCTTTTGTCCATTGGCCAGCGCTTCATGAACTGCTAGCACAAGATGTTCTTCTGTTGGCAACATGAACACAGCAAAAATTATTTTGAATTGAATATTTTTTTTTTCTTTAGTGAACTAGTGGCATATTTGGGTGGTCATTTGAGAGCCCTCTGGCCATGCCACGAAGGTGGTGCAAAACAGCTTTAAAGCCATATTAGAAGCATAACCAGGGACGGAAGCAATGATCCCACTTCCTTATCAGTGGAGCTCGCTAATGCAAGCAGTAACACTTTGTAGCAATTACGTTACCTTCTAGCGCTGCCAGAGTACTTCGAAATGACCACCCAGATATGCCATAAATATGTCACCATATTTCAAGGTGAACAATGGCCCATGGCTTTTAGCACAGAATGAAATTCCCCCTATTGGAAACAGGGCAGTTACGCAGCAGCTGATGAAATTTTCGCGACTGAAGCATGAATTTTAAAAGATGACGTTTCTTTTTAACTTCGTTTCGGAGTCGCATCTGTTTCATGTGGCTGTAGGCATTGCCTCCGTGAAATGCGCATGCGCGGCACACGACGTAACGGGGTCGAACCCATAGAGTTTCTCACTATATTACCTAGAGGAAAATCTGGCACTGATGCACTGTGGTATGCACGGGAATGCCGGTTTATTGTGACTTCGGATTGGCATCGTTCTCGGAGAGCCAGGCAAGCACCATTCCGTCTGCCACAGTGATTAACTTTCAACTAAAACAACACCTAAAAAGCTGTTTTAGCTTTATTATTGCACAAAAACCTGTTTTGTTTAACTATGAGAACTTGTTATTGCATGTACAATTATATGATACGTAAAGAGTATCAGCGGGCCGCTAAAGTTGGAGGACAGACGACAAGATTCGTGCTCGCTTTGGAACAGTTTGTCCATCTGTTCTCACTTTTCTTCGCTTGGTCATGCATTGTAGATGAGTACAGATGTAATATGCGGGAATGGACACATTTTATGAAGATTTTACTTTAAGAATGCGTTATTTGTGTAACCATATCCACATTCTAGACGAAGCCTCTTACAACACCTGCCAACACAAGCCTCGCAGACACATATACCGTCATTCCCATGACAGCACAGCGCCCCTTAGGAAACTCCCATAGACGGTGGCGCCAGATTTCCCTCTAGGTGTTAGAGTGAGAAACTCTATGCTGCAAGCATTGCCTCCGTGTAATGCGCATGCGCGGCACATGACGTAACGGGGTCGAACCCTTCCATTCTTCGGACGGGCTCGCTGACGCATGGCTCGTTCGAACCGATGCGATATGTGCACGACACCCCGCGCTGAAGCCACCACTGTACGAGTTTCACAGTTTTGAAAAGCGTCGATATCACGACGTCGGCCACATGGCGTCGCGACAAGTTATTTCCCTGCACACAATTAGAAACGCTGATTTCAGAAAGGGAAAAGCGGGAAACACCACATGCAAAACACGAGATAACGCGATCGAAGTCACGTGACACGATAAGAACCTTTTCGAGAATAAACGCATTCGGGCCTCACCTTTGTAGAGATTGGTGACGCTCGAAGCAGCGTTTTGGAAGGGAACCCACAGTGACACTCCGTGCTGGCGATCTGCAGACGGCAATGAAAAAACTATTTGAGCGCCAACGCAGGACAGATGATTGTTCTTTTAAACACACAATAAGATCTACCTGTTTCACCGCGCGCGTTGGTACTTTTGCGAAGTGTTCGGTAGCGTAAACTTTCGGTCGACCGAGCACAAGACGGCGCTTGACGATGAAACGAACTCGGAAATGTGCGCCCCGACCCGAACGTGTCGGAAACGTGATATTTAATGCGTGCCTTTTTCTTTTACAAGGCTCGTCGCCCCTGGGGACTTGGGCAACGCGCACGGATCTGCCTTTGCGAATTTCTTTTTAAGCCGCGATGGTACTATCCAGAGCTCGAGCGAACTGCGTTAAAGAGGCTCTCCGGAAATGAATAAACCATCGAAAACATCGCAGAGTGACGTCGTGGGAGATTAAAAATAAAGTAAAAATGGCAGAGGCAAAAGAGACTATTCGTTCGTATTACACACCCTCCGCCAACACCCCTCTCCTCGTTTTCCTAGCAGCAGCAGCAGCAGATCGTGCCCCTAAGCCTAGCGGAGCCTGGGTGTAGAGTACATACATACGCGTACGGCACAGCGCAACCCTCCCACCGACGCCTTCGGCTGCGGGGTCGTCCAGCAATAAAGTCGTCACCGACCGACGAACAGCAGTAATAAGACACCGCGCCCAGAACTTCAGACCGCTCGAGGCTCGGTAGAAGTATAGTACCTTTGTACAGCTGAGCTACGCAGGTAGCCGAGTTTTGAAACAGGAGCCACAGCTTTTGAGACGATGTGTCGCGTTCGTTCTGAATCTGGCTCTCCAGATCGGGCGCCCGTTCGACTTCCTCAATGCACTGTCTCTCCCAATTGGTAATCCACGAGTCCAACTCGTCGGCTCGGTCTGCCATGGCTCTCTCCCTTTTCTTTTCTTTTTCGAGGATGGTCGTTTGATGGGTTTCACCGCCGTCGCACCACTAACAACGACGAGGCTGCAGCCAAGGCGGCTGGTGGTGGCGCGTAGCAGGCGCCGTTTGATCACGAACGACGTCCGCTTCTTCGCACCTCCCCGATTGTGTCTTTTGTTTTCAAAATTTTTTCCACGGACGAATCCCTCGGGCCGGGCCAGGCACAGGACGGTCTTCGGGGCGACTCACACGGCCGCGCAGCAGCACTCTTTTCTTTTTTTGATTCACGATGCAATAGCACACACAAGGCAGATGCCTTTCGGGAAGGCCACCAACAACTACGCACAGCGAACAGGCAGCAGAGAAGAACGAGCCAGTCGTTGGGCTCTGGCCGTTCTGAATGCAAAATGGCAGCCAGGGGGCGCCTAGCGACAGATTACGCAACTAACAAAACAATGAAACTGAAATTAACTGCCTACCACGCAAATTAAAGGCCAAAGTAGGCCATCCCTAAAGAAAATTTAGAGAACTGATACCCTTTAAAGGTAAACCTTCGCTAGGAAACGTTCAATTTTCACGCATGCGCTGATGGGAGGACAGAGTATTTCTGAAAGCAAACTTTATTTTAAGCACGCGCATATTGCAGCGAAAGTAATCGCAGTGAATTTCCTTCGCTCACGGTCACTCCGCAGTCGCGGTGTGTATGCGTGCGTGAAACATTTCGGAACAACTCGCGGTTGTTGCGCAGTTCAGGTTCGCGCATTCGCCCGTTCGTTATCTGTCATTTTGCCAGCTGGCTTTTGAAAAGAAAACTTGGCATTCAAACGACGCGCAGTCAAAGGAGATCTTGGCGGGCACGTCATCGCAGGGCCAGGCATATGCTGCGAAAGGAGCGCTTCACCCAACCCTCGACTTCGCGTTCGTCCTGCCCTGGCCCATTCGCACGATGTACGCAGCCCTTTGCAACGTTCTCGCCGTAGTCGACGCGGAGGGGGCCGACCCAGGAATAAGTAAGTTCAGTGGCGTCCCCATCACCACTATATACGCTCTTTCTTTTTTTCTCCCTCTGTCTCTTTACCCCCCGTTTACGGATCGCAACATACTTCCAGTGGGCTTATGTAAGCTTTCCCAGCGTGCTCCGCGCCACTGCTCCCTCTGCTTTCCACCATCTTGTTTACTCTGATGTACCGTGCGGAGTCAGCTTGCGCAGCGCAGCCCCCAAGTACAGCAGTTTGTCGTTGGATGGTTTCCCCTGTCTGGGGGGCTGACACCAGCAGACATTGGGCGGATTGCAAGCAAGCACGTCAAAGTGACCGTGTCCGGCAAAAACTCCCTGGCGCCTGGCAAAGAACGCGCGAACAGCTCGGCCCGATCTAAACGAACGCGTGAAAGCAGCAGCTCTGCCGTCGAACTCACTATGAACAACGCTCTGAGCCCCAATGACAAAGACAACAATCACGCAGACCTCCCCGAGGCTATGGATACACAAGAAGGTGGTATGAGTTCTCCAAACTACCCTTTTATCTGTTCGTTTCCGTCGCCGAAAGTCGGGCGTGCTGCGCCGCCGTGGTGTGTGTGTCTCTCTATTCAACTCCCCGGGCTGCGCGACTTTCTCTAGCGCTGTGCTAGCGGTAGTGTGTGTTCGGGCAATTGCGGCGACGTCGAAAGTGATGACGGCTGCGCGAGCTCGTGGACGTGGAAGAAAGAGAAAAAAAAAGAAAGATTAGCTCCGAGCGCAACGTCGCCGTCGCATCCGTAGACGGCTTTTCTTTTGACGTATCATTGCCGGTTGCGCTGGCTCGCTGCCGGGACCCTTAGGCCTAGGTTAGGCCTAAGTTGTCACCGATTTCGCCGGGGAAGACCCCGTGTCGTGAAACGGGCCGGCGAGGTGCCGTTATGCGAGCGCGTCGGGATCGGGACCCTGCAAAGGCTCGGACAACCGCGCCTACGTTACGGCGTTCGTCAGTGATACGACGGCGATGATGAAAAGTGTGCGACGGCGCGGTTCCTCTTTTTTTGCGGTCGGTTTTCTTTTTTCTTCAACTGGCGGCCGCCGCTTCGTTGGATGGGGAGAAAAAAAAATAACGTAAAAAAAAATAACGGTAGTAGTGTTGGGCGCAGCACCCAGCTGTGCCCGGCGTCGTCGGTGAAAAGTCGGGAAAAGGAACAGAAGCGCGCTTAAGCGAAACGTTCGGCGTCCGAAGACGGTTGCTCACGGGAAGGCGAGAGCCGCCAAAGCGAAAACGGGTGTGTAGCGGCCGAATGCTCGTGCCCTGGGTTTGCAGTAGGCGGCCGCACGAGGACAATCGGCCACCCAACCCGAGCTTTGCTACGAAAGCCGCCTCGTGAAAGAGAAAAACGAAAGGAATATAAAAAAAAAAGGGGGCGAGCAACACCGTGGCGCTTTTGCGAAGCACGCCCTGTGTTAGCGAGCCATCGGTCGGGACCGTGAAGCGGGACGAAAGTCGAGGAAAATTTTTTTTTTTTGCTAGCAGCGAGCCCCGGGTTTTCGCTGCCGCTTCGATGAACGGACCGGTGCCGTGACAGTCAATCGGGCGATGACAGGAGCAGCCGAACGTAAGCTGCGAGCGTTGATGCGTGCGTCGCCTTTCTGCTTCTTTCCTTACTATTATTATTATTATTTTTTTTTGCCCGAAAGCCCACCCCCGCCGCTTGTCGCTTCCTCCGAGCCCCCGCTCCGCAGTTTCGATTAGGCAACCGGACCCCCCCGCAAACCCGCTGCCTGCCTAAACGCCTGTGTGGGTGTGGGTGTTTGTGGTTGGCGTGAGTTGTCCGCGTCAGGTTTAGCGCAATGATTGTGTGTCGGGATAGTAAGTTACCGTGCGGCCTTGCAGCGATATGTCTCCTAACCCTTTCTCGGGAGCCGCTTGGCGTGGTCGGTCCGTTAATTGCCGGAATTGGGCCGAGGACCGTGGCGTCGACGCAGGGACTTGGCCTAAAAAAAATTGTTCCGCCATGCTTTTTCGTTCGGTCCGCTAATCTAGCATAGTCGTGACAGTTTGACCAGCAAACGCAATCCTGTATGCATGTAGGACTGTTCCAAGAAAACCGGTAGCTCTCTGTTGACAAGCGCTCAAACCTCATCTGGTGCCCACCTTTTGCTGTGTCTTGAGATACAGAGGGGAAGTGGTCGATGATTCAAAGTTAGTTTTAAGCGTGCGTCCTTTAAACTGAAAGATGTAAGCCTGACACTCATGTGAACACAGTTCTTTTTGTGTGCCATTTAAGCGATGAGGGTTTGGTTTTATGTTTAGAAGCTGTCTACTCGGACGTGGTTGTGTGTACGTATGGGCTTGCCGAAACGTGCACAGTTCCTGCTATTAGTTTCCTGTCATGGCTAGACTTTAGGGTCGCTATTTTGTAGCGCTGCCTTTCTCAATGCCAATGCCATTTCGTGTGCGTGAGTGGCCAAATTTCACACTCCGCCAGGGGTGGGGTGTCGCTTGACTACTCGCGAGCGCACGAGGCGCCGAAAGGCATTAGCATCGAGGGGAAAAGGCATTTCTACAAAGACTGTTTCCTCAAATCGGCCTGCGGTTGGGTCACGTCTCTTAGTCCCTCACTTATTTGATAATGCCGTGCAATTGTGGCCTGCAGAACTGCTGGCGCTCCTCGTCGTACTGTACAGAGCAGTCTTGCTTGAGCAGCCACATCAACTTGCATTTGTCGCCTCTTTCGCCTGGCGACCCAAGTTGTACACTAGCTGGGCCACGAGGCATATGCTGGCTGAACAGACATGGGCCAGTATGTGCCCAGAGGGATAACTTGCCGCCGTCTTGTCTAGGAGACAACTTGGGTCTCTAGGTGTGTGCCCGAACAAACGTTGGCACTGCGTGTGTGATACTGGTATGTGCCCATCCTTGGTCGTTTGCCCAGAATGGATTTGCCAAGGTGCCGCAAGGCAGATGTAGCCTTAAATATGTTAGAGCGATAGCGCTTCATCTACAACAGACACCTCCACGTTTAGTGGGGCCACTTGACGGAGAGCCGTTGCAATGAAGTTGCAGTCGGAATACTACAGATACTACAGAGTTTGAACGGGTGCAGTGATTAAAAGGAGGTATGCTGTGTCGTGGTATCATTTTACATTCTAGTTGGCAACGGGATTGCCACTTGGCGTGTGTGTGTGTGCGCATTGGCAATACAGTGTATTACTGTGTTGCTTCATTGCTATTCGCATTAACGCCAACATTCATTGTGAGATGGGTTCTGCAAAATTTTTTGTTTAAAGAAAACGCCTATTCTTGGTTGGAGCAAATGAAGTGCAATGACGGCGAACTAGTTGAGGAGAAAAAGCATGGCTAGTGAGGAGGGTACCTTGTAACCATCCGTGGCTTTGTTAACATGAGACACTTCACTTACATTGCGGCGCAATTGTTTTACTGTAGTTGCAGCGTACAAAATTTGCAGGAACTGTTTCAGGCACCCTTTAACCAACTTTTGTGTGGTAGCGCAACCGGTACGTGGGGTTTAACCTTTGTGAACCATTTCTCAAAATGCAGAAAGTGACCAAGAAACTCTTGTACGTGTCGACTCTGGCATAGAAAGCTTTGTGCACTGGTCCCTAGATAGGTTGATTCGAGCATAACACGAAAAGTACTTTGGAATGTTGCGTCACCAATTTTTCGATGAATAAACACTTGTTTACATTAGCATTGAGTAACTAGCATTAACTAGCTACAACATGAAAACTGACTACGGTACACTGTGGTAGATGCGAGTTTTATTCAGATAGAACAATCGCACATATGTTAGGGTGGAGATGTTGGGTAGGTTTGCTTGCCTGCAAAATCTGTTCGGGACACTTAAAAGAACGATAGTTGACGATAACCTCCAGAATGGAACGGTGACAGCCAGAATGGAATGGAAAATTTACAGCTGTCCATATGAAAGAGAATTTGTGTAGACGCACCAGCCAATGACATTCCTTCATTACTCTGTCACGGAGCAAGCTTGTTTCAGTAATCGGCACTCCCTGCTGGGCACTATTGTGGAACTGAGATAAGATGTAGTGCAGTTCTGTTTGAAAAGCTTGCATTGAATTCTCATGCTCCATTTCACACTTAGCAGGCGACGCTGCATAGGCTTGCAAGTAGTGTAATCATCAAACGGAAATATTGTCATGTCGTCCAGTGTACTGTATCGCAAAGCTACAAAGGAAACCCAAGCTTTTGTGATGCACGAACTTGTATTTCGGACGTAGAATCTCGCAGCGAGGCTGCTCTGTATTGGAGCATCTGAAACTAGGTGTTTTACATAGTCTATTTGTACTTGCAGTTGGCTTTTTAATACTCTGTCCATAATACCTGTACATTATGTGACATTCAATCTAAAAAGAAAAAAAAAACATAGGTGTATGCTAGTAGGCAGAAAAATACGAGTAGCCAACAACCAGCTGAACAGCAAATGCGGTTTACATTTTGCAAAATCTCTCATTTGATACCTGTACGTTTCGTGATCCGAGTTTATCAGGTGGTCAAATTATTCCAATCAACTGATGTCCAGACAGAAAACCAGCACTTGTGATTACTTGTGCATGAATAAAAAAATGTTAAACTTCGTAATAACACAGTTGCGGTCAGAATGCTGCGTTTGAACTATCACGATGCTATAGCTGGTGAAGAAATTTCGATGTGGCAAGTCTCCTGCGTGTTTGAGTGCGACGTTGGCAGTAGAAGAATTTGTTGACGGAAGAAGTGGCCAGACTTATTTTCGCTGCTGTTCTCGGTACCACCATTGCCATAGTGGTTGCTGGTACTTCGTGTGTACTGGATGGCAGCTGTCGTTGGTGGCAAGGTTCTCTCTCCCCTTTTTTTTGCATTTGCCAAATTTTATGGCAAATTGGCGTATGCTATGCAATGTGTGGTGTGGCTCGGCGGCTGTGACCATGGTCCTTCGATCCCGATTACAACTTTTCAGGGCTCAACTCTTTGCCACGGCGGCCGCAATATGACGGCAGCAAAAACTCTAGTGTGCCGTGCTATTTGTACACTTCTTTTAACTCTTGAATGAGAAGACATATAAATTCCCCCCCCCCCCCAAAATACATTTCTTTTTATCGAAATGTGCAAGACACATGGGTAAACATAACAATGAGGGAAAATATTGAAAACTGTAAGTGGCCTTCACCCCAAGCCACCTGTGGCTTTTGTTTACAATTTTTCCAGACAGCTGTTGTCATGTGAACCATACGTGTACATATCATTTGCTTTACGGGTTGACCATAAACTAAGAGATAATGGAGATTTGACCAATTGGGGAGTTGCTTATTATTAGGAACAGAACAACAGTGGAATAGGAGCTCGATGAAAGTCAAATTAGCTGCATGTGTGCTGTTAACTAGGAATTGCCCTGAGTACTTGTCGGGCATAGTTAACTGGCTCTTGCTTTGTTTTGTGGTAAGCTGGTGCTTGATCTGTGGCACCGTCTTCAATATAACTTCGTAGTAACCCTCCGCAGTTTTGAACATTTACCACACCTTGCGATCATTCTTGTTGAGAACTAGGATGCATTTTGGAAAGAGATAAAGGTCGCTCAACAGATGAACCCTTTAAGGTGCTGTGCACACATTTGTGTGCGACAAGATTAGTACATCAGCAGTGAAAGCATTGATGAAAGTAGACATTTAATGTTGTCTCGTACATCTTGAAATACTTGTAATCGGAATTGTGCTGCAGGTTTGAATGACTTGTCCAAAATGTTTTACTAAAATGAGTGGGAAGGTAGACAGATGGCTGGTTGTTCTTCCTTGGTGGATGTCGTGTGTAGCGGGTTGACTTCCATTGTTTTTTGCAATGTGTTGCACCAGGCATAATCTTCAAGTGGCTGGTTAGGCGCTTCTCAAGCCTGCTAGACTGCACGAATATTCTTTCACCAACTTGAGAGCCTGGTTGCAAACTAGCTTTCAAAGAATGAATGACTGCCATGTCAGTAGCTTTTCGAAAACGCAAAATAAATGGTTGCTGAAAAAGGATGTGGCGAAAAGTCTGAAGTTGTAGAGAAAGTAAGAAAAAATGCTTCTGAAGGACCTGTGTGCCTTAGGCACATGTAAAAGGAAGACATCAGTTTGCAGCATCAGAAATAAAACTGCTACACGACGACACCGCCAGAGACACTAAATAACAGACCACAAGCAAGGATTAATGCTAAATTTTGCTAAATGCAAAAGTGCCTATGCACCGTGCGTTTGGTGCACGTTACGGAACCACAGGTAGCCAAATTAATCCAGAGTTCCCCACCACAGCGTGCCTCATAATCGTATTGTGGTTTTGGAACGTAATACCCCGGAATTTCATTTAATGTAGCAGAAGTGACCCCACTGTTTAGTTGACAGCCCTTTGAATCAAACACCAGTAGAAGACGTGCTCTGTGACGGTGATGCCTGGTCTCCTGACCAGGGAAAAATTGGAGGCATTAATAAAGTCAGCATTGACAAATGAAAACATTAGCATGTTTTTCAAAATGCTTGCTAGTCTCGTTTACAACATTTGTGCGTGTTTTTCTGATGCCTGCGCCTTCCCTAGGATGTTACAGACGGCCATGTAATGATCTTGCAGCAGTTGCATTCATAGGTGGGCCCCATCCTTTATAGTACTTAATGCTGTTTCATTTCACTAGCCACTATTTTTACTTGGCCCATTTGTTATTTATAATCCTATGGAGATAACAGAAAATGAAGGCAGTAAAAGCATAGGGGAAGTGGTTTAATTGAAACAAGGAAAGGGACATGACTGGTCACAAAGACAACTTGCTGCATGTGGATGCTTGACCATCATCTTCCAAATTATGCGTGGAGGGCTTCACCAATTAATCTACCATGGCAGCCATCCTACTTTCAACTTTTTTGAGTGTTTGTGTGTGTGTGTTCGTGAGAGAGAGGGGGGGGGGGCTATCATGGGACTGCTAGCCAGCATTGTTTTCGGACGTGGCGATAGACGTGGAACAGCTTCGAACCCCCTCATTCTTCTTGCTGGCCCTTTTGTGCACTTTGCGAATGTGCTTGGCGTGTTTCCAGTGGGCGTGCCTTTTTGCCTTCATTTGGTGACGTCTGTTTCCTCCTCTGCACTTGCAGACGACCACGTGGCAGTCCAGCAGCAGCCGCCTCCTCCGCAGCCACAGCCACAGCCGCCCCCCTTAGCGGCAGCTCCGCCACCGCCCCCGGCACCTGTGGCTGCACCCGACGGGCAGCAGCAGCAGCAGCAACAGCAGCAGCACGCCTTCAACGCCGTAGCTAACTTGGCACAGGCCGGAGCAGACGACGACCCAATGGGTGGGGGTGGTGGTGGGGGGGGTGGGACACGACCGATGGAGCCCGCGGAGGAGCCTATGGAAGAGGAAGATGAGGCTCGATCGGAGGCTACATTTCGCTTCGTTGTCCCAGAGTTCTCTCGCCTCAAGGAGTCCCTGCTCAGCCCACCCACCTATGTGCGCAACTTGCCGTGGTAAGTTCCGTGCAATGTCCGGACCATACTGCATGCTTGGGAGCAGAAGGAAAGAGGAACCTCTCTTGTCAGGTGGCCCACCACTTTGTGTGCCTCGTGTGTACACATAAAGTACTGCAGTAGGTTGAAATTCAATCCAAGTTTTCCTCTACGCCGTCTTGCATGAACCCTTGTTGCCTTCGAAGTTTGGTTGCTGTAGTTATAACCCAACAGCAGTTCCAACAAAATGTATCGTAAAGCAGATGCATGAGGTTGGAGAATGCAAAACTGCACAGCAGTATCGACATGCAAAAAACTGAATGAATGCAAAAAGTTGGTTCAATTCTGGCTTGATACCCTGCCTGCCAACCCTCTTGAATGTTCTCCGTGCTTGCTGCTGCTTGTATGTTTGGCATCTTAAGTTAAACCAAAGTGCACATAAGGTGTGTTCTTGGCAAACTTTTCTAATGCATTCTGTTGTCTTCCTCGCCACTTGCTGTTTCTAGTCCTTGGAACTTTTACCCAATTTAATGTTTAGAAGTTGGCAGGTATGTAAGCATTTGACTTCTGGAACATACTGCAGGAGTGTCCGTTTTCGGCTAAAACCCGATAACTCCAGATTTTTTGCAATCCAAGTAAGTTCTGTAAAAATTGGGTTGAACCAGGTTCCTCCCCAAAGTTGTGCCCCTTTTGTAATGGGGCAAGAATAAATCTAAGTGTTTCAAAACCAGTGAATTCTGCGGTCTTTACATGGGCAAGTGGTCTAGATAAATTGCGTATTAATATTATTAATAATACATAAGTATGCTGTGCGCTTTGTTTTCGTTAAACATTCAAGCAGAAAGCCACATTCTTCTGTAGTGTATTCAGGGACAAAATCTTCGGTGGACAAAAGCCTGCCCCCCTCCCCCTTTTAAGCAAAGTTTATGTGAATACGATAGTGACATGTCGCATCTAATTTCCTGCCCGTAGCATGTACGTAAACAACGACAATGCACTAAGAAGCCGACACAGCGCTGACATCGCTCTGCATTGCTATCTGTAACTCCGATGTTCAGGATGCGTTTTCCCAAGCAATGTACATTCAAATGCCCAACAGGTGTGAGGTGATAACCACAATGCTCAAATATGCTAGTATTTGCAAGATGGGGGGAAAAGCATTGCACCTTTTCGCATAGCATGCCCTTGTGCACTACTGTTTGTACTGTTTTTTTCTATTTATGTTAATGCATAGAAAACAAAGTAACGCACGTCTATATTGTTTTTGTCGATGTGGTTTCCTTAAAGAAATATACATGCCTATCGCTGAGGATTTGTGCACATATATAAGTTCACGTGGCTTGTATCTCTCCTTGTCATTATCTGTTTGTCAGTAGTTTTGCTCGTTTAAATCTTTGTCTGAAAGGAGACCATTACTTATGTTCATTGTTAGTGAAAGTTACCGGGAGAATTCGAAACTTTGGGCTGGCCAGAAAGCAAGACCCCCAATACTCCTCGGGAATGTTTAATACTCAATTTTTACCGTTCGAATTTAAAAAGAAAACAATGGCTCTTAACCCCTCAAGTGTTTTGAACGAGCTCAGCTCAGTGGTAATCCCGTTTTCAAAGCAAATTGAAGGAACTACACGTCCACTTATATTTTCTTCTACAACATAGACAGCTGTGGCGCCAGTTTTTGAAATCTGCAGGTATTTCGCCCTTTTTTTTTTTTCATTTTACTACATAGATGTTGGCACTTCTTCAGTGCCTTGAAGGCTGCATTGATTGTCTCTGTATTCTGCAGCATTGATGAGTCACTTTTTGGAGCTAGAGGGTGGCATTTGGTGTGGTCTGTGTTCTTTGATACATAAAGGGAGGAGCGCTTTGTAGGTACTGAAACATGTTTTTTGGAAACAAGTGCGTTTTGTACCTTATGGCAGATTTGAAATGGTAATGTCTGTTCGTGGGAATGGCAAATATACACACACACACACGTGAAGACGTAAAATGTTTTCAAGCCTAAAACACGAAGCAAATTAGTTTGAGAAAGCTTTAGAGGGGTTTTCAGTTGAGTGAAGTTTGAAAGTAAGCATTTAAATATTAGAAATAATGCCACGGGTGTTAACCTTCTAAAGCTGCCTTTCTTTGTTGTGGAAAAAATTCGAATTGCAGTTAGAAATACTTGTATGCGTGAAACAAAATATCCAAAATCACTCTTACCCTTCGTTACTCAGAGTGAGATTTGTAGACTCACTTAAAGAAAACAAACACTGGTATTAACGCAATGCAATGCCTTTATATTTGCATTTTTTCGCAATTAACAAACTTGTGCTTAGAACATGAGCTGTCTTGCATCTCATGGCAGTTTGTAAAACAGTCTGCAGTGCAGAGATGGCAACTTCAATTTATGCACCTGAATGTGTGGAATTCCTTGGGGTGTTCACCCTCTTTGGAAACACCATGCACAAAGCATTGTTAGTCGATAATGGTGACATGTCGAAGGTGTTTCTTTTTTTTATTTTGAAGCAACGTTTTATTCGCTTGAAGTGTCCAGTTTGGATTTATTAATTTGGATGTGGTAGGTTGTGAAGCCACAACAGGCTAGAAGAGGTTGATATATTGTGTGGCAAAGTTGTTACTATTTCTAATAGCTAAATAATGTTGGTCTTACCGCTGTAGTCGGTGTGCATTTTGTGTAGAAAAGAAATCAATGCCGTAGTAAGGACTGATGGGATGTCCTTGCTGTAACGCTACACGGTTTTGGGATGTGAAAGACCTTCAGTCAATCCATGTTTGAACAAATCAAGTCTCATGTTTATTGGCTGTACCCGCTCTCGCTACAGCCAATACTGCAATGGTGCAGCAAGGGAGGCAGGGCGAAGAATGCCGCCGCTGCACATCTGTGCCTTGCGGGCTAGGATTAGCTAGAGCCGGGTGTTCATAGGATCAACTGTTTACCAGTTTTTCATCCGAACACCTACCCAGTTACACTGTGGCCTATGTAGCATCCAGTGCAGCACCGACTACCATGGTTGCCGTTTCGATCCCTCTTCCTTTGCCACCCCTTGTATGCCCAGGAGATCCTGTGCCGCCTGCTTTATTGCGATCTTGGGTGCTCTCCCGAGACCTTCGTTTGCGGGCATCACTTAAAAGTTTTCAAGCTGTGCCCTTCCCAGAAAGCATAGCGGGAAATATCTGCTAGAGATATTCGCATTGTAGGTGCAGTCAACCACAAAATTTCACAGAACACGAAATCTGGGAAAAAGCTAAATGTCTGCACAGGCCCACAAAGCAGCCTAGTATTCGCATTAACAGCCTTTGCCAGCATATGTGAACGACATTGCGATGCTTAGTTTCACTGACCACTGTTAAAGGATGCTTGAAAATTAAATGGTTTCAGAGATTTTATGGTCTGTAAATGCCTCTGGTTGACTGTACAGGGCTTACTGCTACGTGAAGCTCATTTCCCAAAGTGTAGACGTGTGGCAGCGGTGTGCTTCCGCGTGACAGCGGCCGCACTCGACAGCTGTAATGGGAGAAGCTTGTCATACAGGCTCCTCAGCCGCGCGGTTACTCAAATGAGGGGCTTGCGTTTCTCTGCCTGTGCAGGAAAATCATGGTGATGCCACGAACCAACACGGGCAACGACCGGCAGCCGACAAAGAGCCTCGGCTTTTTCCTACAGTGCAACGGCGAGTCCGAGTCCTCGTGAGTCCCTTCCTCCTGCTTTGTCCGCATTAGTCTGCATCGCCTGTTGCCTCTTGGCAGTGCTTCTTTGTCTCCTACTTTGTGCGATTCCTATTGTCCTATAGCAATTTTATTTTTTTTACATTAACATAACTATATATGATTGCCATGCTGGGTTACCTTGAGCTGCAGCAATCGTTGGTAGCACAGGGGATTGCAGTCAATATCCAGGTAGAGTTTAGTGGCATTTTACAACCCCACGCTTAGTTCCTGTTCGCTTTGCTGTGGAACCTGCCTAGATGTAGCTTTATTCAAGAAGGCTGCCGGGACAGCATTGTGTTTTGTATAAAGTCTACGCCAGAATTGTAGCTCGATTGGGAGTCCCAAAATAGGGAGTTGTCTGATTAATTGGGCGAAAAGTTTGCACGCTTTTGAGACCCGTATGGTCCCGCAGGCATTTATCGCCGCCCATCTTGCCTTTGCTTTGTTTAAACCCTATGCACCCGCCAGTTTTGGGTCACGGACAGCATGCGCATATCAGCGTTACACAGCATTCTCAACCTGAAAGTTGCACGTGGACTTTGCTAAAGAAAGGAAATGGCGCCCAGGGTGGATGACTGGTTATTGTTTGGGGACAAGAGCAGCTCCAAAGAGCGTAAATTTCTTATAGTATGTACCGCCTGGCGACGACTTTCTCATTTTTTTACATGCCTCTATAGAGTGATCGGGCTTGTGTCTCCAGGAAGAAGTTCCCCCTTAAATGGCCTTGCAGCTGAAGTTTTCATTTGCTTGAATGTGCTTTCCAAACATTGCTTGTGTATGTGAAGTTTTCACAATAAATTATCTATTGGGCAGTGTGTTACAGCTGCTACTGGAAACAATGTGCTAGTTCTGCAGTGCTGGCCTTGCTTGGCAGAACGGCTCAGGGACAGACAGCAGACGATGTTGTTGCCTGCCCGCTATCCGCCGCATTGATTGTTCTTGACGCACTTTGCGTTCCTCTGTTCATGTAATTTATTATCGGTTTGGCTTGTTTGTTTAATGCTCTTGGTTTGACTTGTCCTGCTTTTGATGCTTTAAAAAGAATCGGAAGTTTGGGTTAAGGTAAATTTAGCAGGGCAATGTGGGTACTGCTTGGAAGCTTTTTTTTATCTATCCAGCAGCCATCTCTAGAGGTGTGCGAATATTGAAAAATCTTAAAATAAAGAATCAAATGTGTTTTTATTTGATTTGTTGCTTGGTTTAAATAGTCAAGATTTCAAATGCCAAATATTTAGTTTTCAAATGATCAGCATCGAAATGTGAGCTATGAGAAAGGAAAAAAAAAGCTAATTAACAAGAGAAGGGGTTCATTTTTATTGTTTGCGTCCTTAGACTGAATATGTCGCATAGCCCAAGCTTTCATAGTACTGTGGGCACAGTATTGACATTACCACGTGGTTAGCAGCTTGTTTTATCTCTCGTACAATTGGCAGAGCTTTCTGTTGACCATGCCTTCGGCAGTAGTTCGATACGCTTGCTTCGCTTGTGAAGCTGCCATTTTATTGAATTTTAATGCCACACTTTTATTTAGCCAACTGTGACTAAACAACACATTGTTGCTGTGTCTAAAGTCATTGCTCTTTAGGAGCTTATCTTAGTTCAAATTGACAAGATAACACTTAGAATTCTCTAACAATAAATTTTCCACTGAAAGTTTGCGAAACTGAAAATTGAAAGAGGTTACCTTATTATCAAGCTATTCTAAACCTATTCTGTCTGGGTTCTAAAAATTATTCTCGCACCCTTGCTGCCAATAACTCAACTCGGGATCACCTACATGATGTAAAAAAAAGTCTGTGCGTATCACATGACGTCCGTGTCCTGCATAGTCGTGCACAGGTACCAAAGGTACATATTACGAGCGGGGCAGCAGAAGTTTGGTATCCACATGCCAGCCAATCATGTGGCATATTCTTCTCTCCTTTGAAATTAAGAAAAGCAGTTTTGACAAGCATGAGGAAACTCTTCGCATCTTCACATACATGGAGAAGCTTCTTTCAGCATCTAGCTGTAGTTATTTAAACAACAAAATGTGATTTTCACATCGGCAACCTACCAGTTGGTAATAAGAACGGATTTGGAAAAAAATTATCTGGTCTTTTATCAGTCTTTGGGTCTTGAGAGGGTATCGCAGCTCTTGTAGCCCTGATGTTGCTTCGGGACATTGAACCCCATCAATCACTCACATTCTTTGTGGTGATAATACACATTGCTGCATGATTAATCAATAACTGATGTTTGCAATAATGAATTTGCATGCAGCTTTGTGTGTTGATACAGTGGCAAGCAATATAATGAAACCAACCAAATTTGCTTTCAAGAAGTGACCACGCTGACTACATCTACATTGAGGATGAAAAGTGTTGCTCAAGATTAAATGACCAGCTGGAAAGCTGCTTGCTGTGGGTTTATCTGCTGCTCACTACTATTTGATGTTGTGCAAGCTAACTTTTTTTGCCATACCTTAGGCGAAATGTTGGCGGGTATCCACTAAGGAAACTAAGGCATTTCGGCCAACAAATTGAAGCTTCTGATAAACGCCAGGACGTAAACGAGGGTGCTTGCTTTACATGCTCGCATTTCAGATTCATAACACGCGAGGAGTAATCATCGCACCAAAGCTTGTTGGGCACTTCCTAAGGTGTTGCTTCGAGTTTCCACAAGCCTGTTAGCTGCAGTTGGCAGTAAGGCCACGCTGGTCCTGTCCTGGGCCAGCATGGTGTGATGATTCTTTTCGTTCTATTCTCTTTTTTTTTCTTTTTTTCTTTCACCATTCTGGACCGGTTGATCACGTAGTTAATGTGGGCAGAGAGCTGGCAAAGCTCAAAAAGGGATAGCATTGGATTAGAAACATTACATTATTTCTGCCCCATTAGTCATCCCCAAGAAAAATACCTGAAGCTGCCGTTGGTTTTTTTTAAAAACATTGAATCCCTTGCATCCTTGCAGGGAAGCCTCCGAAGGCGAAGACAGTATGCCGTAAGGAAAAAAAAGTTTATGGGTTGTTTTATGCGTTATATTGTGTACTTTTTTCGTATGGTAGTTGAGGGCGTGACCCTCTGTAGCATTTCTGAGCCCTTCTGCCAAGCCGCAAGCACGTAATGAAGGAAAAAAAAGAAACCTCTTCGAATTGATTGCACAGCGGCTTAACGTTTCAACCCTGCTCAATTTGGTGTGGACACACGGCCAATATTAGGATTGCTCGTAAGCCATTGTTGCCAAGATATTGGCCTCTGGTCTCGTTGCAGAGTGTCACGTCCTGTCTTCTTTTGCCGTGTCATTGCTTTTTGCTGCTCACACACGTGCATTGCTTTGTGGTGATGGTTGCTTTGCAGCAGGTTCGGTCATTTGATCAATCACTTTATTTGACAAATCACAGGAAAAAATATATATATAGCTGTCTGATCAGACAGCCTACCATGCATAGACGACTACAGGGATTACAACAAAACAGGTCCACTGCAAAGAAACAAATTTTTACAAACGCATATCCGTGGCTACGTGGCAACGATGAAATGACTACGGTGTCTTAGCATTCAATTTTGAACTGGCAGAGCTGAATAAGATTAGGGATTCAAAGTTTACTTAATTTTAGGGCAGCTTCCTAATTTTCTTTTGTGAAAACCCAAATCCAGAATTGTGAATACATTGTGTAATGTCACCTTACCCCTCCCCCCAAGTTGAATATTTGCAGTGGTGCATTAGTTGCTCATGCATTGTGCTACCAAGCATGACTCAGCTGGTTCAACTGTTTTCTCTTAAAATCGCGTCTAGGTCGAATAATCTGGACTGCACCGCTGAGAAATCCTGTGCGTAGGCGTTTGCCTTGGCATGTTAAACACCGTCGTTCGATCAATCAATAATTCACCGCTTGCTTCTCAAGGTGTGGTGAGGATGTCTAGCTTTCTTTGAAGCTTTAATGCTTTTCAAGCTTCTGTGAAGCCCCATACGACATTGTCTGTGTAGACGTTTACATGGCAATTTGCGGCTGCGATTGCTGCGTGTGTTAATGATGTGTTGTTTGCCTTGCAGAACGTGGTCCTGCAATGCCACTGCCGAGCTGCGTCTAATTAGTCAGAAGGAGGGCGTCGAAAACTTTGTCAGAAGTAAGTGCACTGCGTGTAAACTGCTGGTACCATGTTGTCTCGGTTTGGACGTGAGCTTTTGGCAAAATTGGTTTTTGGACAGTCGAATCTATTTTATGAATCGGCTTTGTGTACGGGGGCGTGTTACTGGCATTATCCGGTTGGCAGGTCCCTCGTCCTTTTCGCAGTGACCGTCTCTAGGCAAAAAATATTTAATGGCCTACTGCCTGTGGGAGTGCACCATCATAGGAATCGTTTTTTTGTCGTTGAAGAAAGCGCAGCTATTGTTGCAGTTCTGCGAGAGTAATGGCTTGTCCCTTTACGAAGTATTGGGTCGCCGGAGACATGGACGCCAGCAGACAACGCTCCTACTGACATTTTGGGGCACCTTGTCCAACCACAGATCATTGGAAATGCTTAATGTTAAATGTGACTTTGTTATTGTAAGGAAAAAATAGAACGTGAGCATGTAATTTGCGAGAGCCATTGCCGATGACACTGGAATAGATTTTCTTCCAATGAATCTGTTGTTGATGCATTTCATTATTTTATTACCTGTTTTTTGTTTAAATTTTATTCGTACATTCTGGATGCGCAAAGCAGAACAGTGACAAATAATAGATGCAGTATGAGCAAAGCAGACCAACTGAAAATAAGCACCTAGTAAATAGTTGCTAGAAATAAGTCAAAAGGCAGAGAGCGACTAGGACCAGGCATTGAATTGCAACATCCAATTACACAGGGAAAGAAACCGAAATGGCCGTTGTATTCATTTCGTGTCCTTACATATCTTTGTGTGTGCGTGTGTGTGTGCAGAAATTCAGCATCTCTTCTATGGCAAGGAGAACGACTGGGGTTTCAGCCACTTCATGACGTGGAATGTGAGTGTCATTAACACTAGTTGTCATTAGTACTAGTTTAACCCCTGTCACTCTGGAAAGCTCGTCATTTGTAGGTGATGACCTTTCATGCATCGGGTTCTAGCCATGTTACACGGAAGCATCATTCACATAAGATGATCTTTGTTGAGTAATACAAAAGATGCTGTTGCGTTTGCAAGCATTCCAGTGTTTTTATTGAACTTTGGTTTAAAGATTTGTTTATTGTACCTCAAAGGGCTCGATGTGATTCGGAACGTTAGGGGCGGGCACAAGTGTAGTTGTTGTGGGTTGCATAATAAAATGTTCCTCAGTGCCGGACTTAAATTGGAGGTTATCCGCTATCAAAGTGCTCTGCGCAAAAAGGTCTTGTCTTCCACAGTACGCAAGAAAGACTACTGATAGTTCGTCATGCTGGGTTTGTGGGGGATGCAGCTTTTGGCAGCTGCTGCATGAAATGCAATGTGTAGGTCAGGTGAAATCATTTGGTGCTCAAGAACTAAAAGAACTCGGGAAAAAAAGCCAGAGGCGGTGCTATCGTAAGTCAGTAGGCGAGTGTGATTTGCACAGTAGCAATGGTATTGTAGGAGTAATAGGAGAAAGCAAATTTGCACTGCAATCCAATTTACAGTGGTAGCCAAACTTTGTACAACATTTGTGTAAGTAAATGAACGAAGTTGAGAGAAGGCCTTTTGACGGGTTCGATTTGGTGACAAACGGGGCCAGCGTGTGCCAGGGCAGCGAATGCGCGGGAACCAGGAACCCATATGGGTTTCCTTTGTGGCACTTCGCTACATTTGTGTGGATGTCTCATTTTCTCTTGATTAATTACTTCTTTATACCCGATAATTCATTATGCCAGTGTTCATTATATTGAGGTTTGACTGTGTTGAAATTGAGGTCACAAAACTCACAAAACGAAGTTTGTGAATTAATGACTGATAACTTAATAAGTGCATTAAAGGTACCAAAGGCTTCTTTAGAAATTGAACAACATAGTTGGTTCTGTTTGCACAGAAGGCTTTGCCTTAAACTTTCTCCGTGCGAGCTGGGACACCTGGCATGTCTTTAATGACTGTAAATTGTTTCTCATAACCTCCTTTTCTTTTTAAATCATTAGGACGTCTTGGATCCAGAGAAGGGGTTTATCGTGGACGACACCATCATCCTCGAAGTTTGGGTGTGCGCGGATGCTCCACACGGTGTCAGGTTGGTGTCCGCAGCTTGCAAGCTCATTCCACTTTTGCGGTCTTTTATTTTTTTCTTTTTTCTTGCATATAGACTTTTTTTCTTCAAACTGGTGCGGTCTCTCACGTGCACAAGCTCCCGTTGTGTGCGCTGAGTGACTACCGCGGGTTCGAGCACTCCAAGCCTTCATACATACGGGGCGCCATGTCCTCGCCACCTCCACCTGCTCGGTGGGCCGACGCGCTAATGTGTATGCGGGCCTAGCTGGTCACAGCCGGGCGAAAGGAGAGACCGCGCAGGCATCGAGGGAGACCCCAGGCGAAGCTCTTCAGACAAACAGGGGGACATTTAGTGGGCTGGGCTTTGATACAACACATTCTAACAGGTTTTGGCGCGAAGTGAAACACGGACACAGAAAGGAGCAGACAGGACGAGCGCTCGTCCTGTCTGCTCCTTTCTGTGTCCGTGTTTCACTTCGCACTAGAAGCCAAGATCATGTTACCATACCAACTCGCCCAACTGTCTATCCTTTTACATTCTAACAGCACAGCCGAATCGGAATCTTAATTGCTTTACGACAACGGGTTGCAGGTGGTAGCTGTCGGTGCACTGCGACAGAGAAAAAAACAAATGGCACGCCAGCGCCTGCCATTGTGCACCCCACGGCAGAGGAAGTGGAAGGAGAAACTGAGGAGGAATGGCACGCTTAGAAATCGCTGCCTCGAGACACCGTGGCAATGGGAAGAGTGTGTGTGCCCGTTCAGGCCGGGGCCCTAAGGAGCTGAAGTCGCCCGCAAAGAACACGTGCACTACACTTTCCACAGTCCGGATGCGCTCTCCCCAGAACCCATCTTGGGAACGAAAGCGAGGGCCCAGATCCCACTCAAGAATTTGGCCGGTGGGGGAAGCCCGTCGACCTTCCCACGGGCGGGACGACAGCCGAGTGGCGGTGTTTTATGACCCGCTGCCACCCGTGCAGGCAGGTAGACAAGGGACACATTCTTCGAAACGCAGTGCGTCAGCGGTGCACAGCTGATGCAAGCTCTCAGGACCCCACGCTGGCAAGGAAAATCGATGCCACTAAAGTCCCAGCAAGCCCAAGCACACGATTGCGCTTGGTGCGCCAGACACCTTGCAGAAACACGGCAGATCCAAAGCAAATCTTGGGAAGAATCTTCGTGTTAACCACACCACACATCAGAAAGGCCGAAGCTCGCTGTCTGCACTCCTGAGTAACAGCACCGTGCAGCTTAATTTTGCTGCTCCGCTTAAACTGAATGCTCAGACTTGGAACACAGTCGTTTAACTGTTCAAGTAGTGATTTCATTATGTGTTTCACTACTTCACTGCTGCTGCAAAAGGTGCCAGCGATATGGCCAGTGGCAACGCAGGAGCAACGCAGCGGCAAATACACTGCTGTGTAAATGTGGTGCCGAGTGCAGAAGATTGCAGTGAGCCAGGCCAATCGTGACACCCGCCTTGCTTGCTCGGTGCGTCATGGAAGCAACCCGCCTGCGGAATACGATGTATCGCTCACTTGCAGGGAATCTATTGAAGAAAAGTGCGGTAAAATAAATATAGCTTAGCAGCAGTCAACCGTACACCACTGTCCGGGACACTGAAAATTTTTGTGGTGTGTCAGTCGGTCACGTTTAATCGCTTCCGTGACGTCGCCAAGGAGCCGTTGCGGCAGCCACAGTGGAGTAGTGGCACTCGCAGCCAAGACGTAGCGTATTGCTTGCTGGAAGCACAGTGGTGCCCAAGTTGCATATAAGATGTGTAGCCTTATGTACAGAAGTTCTAGTTAGACAACACGAACCAACACGAACTTGCAACTAAGTTTACTTCACTCAGTAGTCAGTATAAGCACGTTACCGCACTCGTGCAATGAGGCAGCGCACATTCACTTAAAAAAAAAATATGTGCAAACTGATCCCGTCACTGCAACAACATGCCACACAAGAAGCCCTTCCTGCTAACACACAGGGAAATTGATGTTGCTCACGCATGCTTTACCGTTAGAGGCGATTGTAAATAGGATTGTCTTACAGAATCGGGATTGATGCATGCCGCTCCACCTCTGGCTCAGTAATTCCTTGGGAAAAATCTGGTGGAATTGCTTTTGGCATTGCCCTTCAGTGAATACCTTGAAGTGACGCCCAGTTTTATACGTCGTAGACAATGCTGCATAAGCCACACAGGTACTGTGCGTCGTGGTAATGACACTTCATGCGGCTTTCCTGTGTAGCTGTCCTATATCTACGAGGCTTTCCACAGAACGGCCGCTTCATATATTTAGCTACATGTGAACATGAAGTGACATCAAATTGAGTGTTATTTGAGCATTTTTTTGCTTTCCGTGCACGAGTTGTCCCGTTTTGGCCACGAGCTCAAGTATTGCGCTGCGGCCTCTGCTTGGAAAAAAACTGTCGCCCCACTCATTTGTGGGTAAACAAGTTTAAATCTGCGATGAATTTCATGCCCATTTTGCACTGTAAGTGTGCGAGACTCGGTGTCTCGTCAGATTTCATGACGTAGGCCTCTATTTCTTCTATATGTGATGCACTGTTTCTTGTTCGCGAGTTCAAGCAACGGGGAGCGAGTGTTGCCTGCTATCTATGAAATGGAGTATATAAATACTGCTGGAAACAGCCAGAGCTACTCGCACCATATGGCATTCAACCGTGATTGTGCCGTGATCAGTTCAAGAAGTTTGAGTATTCTCACGCACGCTTTATTTATTTACTTATTGCTTGCTTGCTATGGTGTATCACTACACAACTTGCTGCAGCATGCAAAGAGAAATGTCCTTAAAGCAAGACTTCCTCTTTTTTTCCCCCCCTTTCTTTTTCTCTCCAGCATTGCGTAAGTATAGTGCGCCAGCTCGTTCAGTTCCGAGCTGGAAGTGGTGCCGCCTTCAAAGGGAGTTGTTGGCCTGACCGGTCGCTTAAAAGTGCAATGCTGAGGAAATTGTGGAGTGTTAGAGTTCTGTTCAGGGTTGAACAAGAGGCTTGAAGGTTCAAGTATTGCCTAAGTAGTAAAATTTGGCAAGTTGGAAAAAAAAAAAAAAAGTGGCTTCATGAGCAACAATCTTCCTTAGATCCACTCTCTGCCTACTCTTCATTTAGTCTGATAATTTCACATGCTTTCTGCGCATGAATAATGACCAAAGGTTCGTCGCGACTCCTGTTATTTATACTGAAATTAATACGAATTCTGCAGTTTTCATACAAGTGATCTGTGAAGCATAGTGAATTATGAGCGTGCAGCCTCATTAGCTTTAGGCTGTCTGCACATGTGCATTGGAATTTACGAAATAACAAAATACTGTAAACACTTGTGCAGCGCCATGTTGTGATGCCGAGTTCAAACTGAGCACAAATATTGTCGCAATGGCTGACCACGTACAACTCGGCTAGTGGCTTAAAATTGTTTGCAGCAACATAAAGCTGTTGCATTACCAGGCTGCCCAAAACATTATATGACCAACTACAAATGAACTGACAAGTGCCGTAAAATGCCGAGGTAGCTGCTCACCTAAAGTCGAGAGAAAATCTAGTGAAAATATGAGGTGGGCTAACTTTCAGTGTGGTGGGCAACTTTCAGGTGGGTAACTTTCAGTTTTTTTAAGTCTGGAACTTAGTGGCGGTAGGTCATCTCTTGGGATTTTAGGGTAATTTCTTGCTTTGATAAGGTGTAGAACACAATGTTTGACATGCTATGTTTAAAAATAAAGTAGCCACAAGATGTCACTGCGATTGCCACTCGGTGAATATCTCCAGTAGTATTCCATTAAAGGTAGTACATTCACGAGCAGGCCAAAACTTTGCTGTTTTTTATGTTTGGGTCGTTCTGAAAAGTGCCCGACAGGCATTATTAATGTGCATCACGTGAGGGTCTTACTGTAGTGTTAGTCCATGTAGGTAGTCGTCTAACTGGTGGATGGGATACGAACGTGAAAAGGTTACGGTGAAGTGGTGTTTTTGAGTGATCACTTTCAGGCGACTGGCGGGCGAACCCTTCGAAGTATATGGTTATTGAAGTGTTCCTGGCACTGTCCGACTATGGCAAACTTCGCAGAGTGCCGGGAATGCTGCCGTTTGTGCACGACCGTGTAGGCACCACATGCCAGCTGCCGAATCGCCTAAAATTTCGTGAAAGTGATCGTATCTCCGAAAGTGAACGCTCAAGAATGCCACCCCCTGTATGCTGCTGCCTGAAAAAGAAGAGACCGACGTTGGTCGCAACAAGTCCTTATTCCTTTGTTTGTCTTCTGTGCAGCTGGGACTCCAAGAAACACACGGGATACGTAGGCCTCAAAAACCAAGGTGCCACCTGCTACATGAATTCGTTACTACAGACGCTGTTCTTCACGAACCAGTTACGAAAGGTCAGTGCGCGCACATTTTCGTTTTGGGCTCCCCTTGCTCCCTTTGTTACGGTTCCATTTGATGAGACTCATCTGAAACGCTTTAAGTGAAGGAACACTAAAAGGATATGTTGAAATCAATCATGAGTGGCCGATTTTTGGCAACTTTTGTAAAACCTGCCCTAAATCAAAATTTTTCTTTTGAGAGCTGCTAAAATTCAGGTTTACCTCTTAAATGTAACCAGCTTTATATTGGTTCAGTAGTTGCTCAGTGCCAGACTGCATTCTTCATGAATTTGAGTACGGAAAGTGGGGTATTTGTTCATTGGGGTTACACCCCCTCTTAATGCTTCGCATTCTGCCCATTGGAACTTGGCTGTTGGTGTCTCACATGGGTTTTTGACATTAGACTCTTGATTAGCAGCAGGTGGTCATCATAATGTAAATCTGACCGTGAGGCAGAAGAGCGTCATTTGGGTATTAATTTTTAGGTCGTAGGTACTTGAAATGCCATCACATTAGTCATTCAAGTGAAGCACATGGACATGCAAGTTGTTCAGTGGCTTTGAACCAATTGCAACAAAAATATGGATCACGTAAAAACCCTGGTGTTAGGTTAGTGTAGAACACGGCGCCCTCCGTGCGAAATCTCTGCTTAAAATACCAGTTGATGTGCTGTGAAAACTCGCAAAAACACATTTGTGATGCCGAAACAAACAAAACTCTGCCCTAACCTGTTGTCAGAAATGATGCAAAAAGTTCCAGATATTTAAAACCAGCGCAGCTCCTCCTCATGGCCAATGAAATGTAACCGTGTACGCAGCATGCTGGACATCTTGGAGAAAAATGTGCTGTGATTTGTGCTGGCACCTGCCAACCTTGAGGGGCACACATCTGCTTGTGTGCCAAACACTTTTAGCGTTTCTTTGGGCTAGTTAGTGGCAACATTGCTACTACGTACAGCACATGCTGACGAAGACACGCCAAGGGAAGAGGGGTGTGCCAGCTGGTGGACTTTATTTGTACAGTCCTGGTAAATGACTCCTGTATTTAGCTAGGAATGCAGTTAGTGTTTGTAACAAGCAATGCAATGGTAGGATAAGAAGTTGAGCTTTGCTTTATCTAGCCAGGAACGCATCCAAATAGTAATTTACAAGTATCCACGCTCCATCCAGTCTCATTCATTGCTTCGTCTTCGTCCACTCGTGCTGTATGCACCTGCAAGGGCTGTTCATAAGAAAATGTGAGAATTCCCCGCCCTAACACTTCGCCTAGATGGCTTCAATGGTATCTGTACTAATGATTTATAACCAGTTTAGCTAAAGTTGCATTTCGTTGCAGTTGTCCTTTAACACAATGGGAACACCAGCATGGTAGCTGCTGCAACTTTGCCTGGCCTTGCCTTTTCCATTGCGTGATTGCAAACATCTGGCAGTTGCAAGAAAGTCTTGAAGGTTCTGTTTCATTGTTCTGGTGCGCTGTACAGCGCATATAGGAGACGAGAGGAACACTAACCAGGGAGGAATGGGCAAACTGACTTGAAGCTGTTTTTTTTCCTGGTCGGTGTTCCTCCCATCCCCATTGGTGCGTTAATGCGCTGTGTAAAGCTAAGCAGATGGCTACCGCCTTAAGTTTCATTCCTATTTTGACAAGCCAGCAAGAAAGCCTGCCTCGCAGAGGCAGCATCGAAGTAACATGGCAGGCTACTTCGCTTGTCCGAACAAGATGGTGGTTGAGCAGAATGCTTGAAAACTCAATGGAAAGGTCGCCTCCAGTGCAAAAAAACATTGTGCTCTCTTATGTGCCTAATGTAACCTAGATTTTTTTTTTTAAATGTTGCGTGTGCGAACCTTCAAAGTGTTAAAATACAATAGATGCTTTTCTTCGCTTTTCTTGATGGAAGGTGTCGTCAAGTCCCAGAGATGTCTTGAAGCTGTCTTAGGTGCCAACGTATAAACTGCCAGAATTCAATTGGAGCACACCCTTAGTATTTGCTGCGCAGGGAGCAAGAGCGATCGGTGCACACACGCGGCTGTACCAATTCATCGCTTTGTAAATTTCCTCCGTAGCTTTTTCCCTTGCTCTTCTGCCCTGTTTGCTGAACTGCTTCTGCGTTGCAGGCTGTCTACCAGATGCCCACCGAGAGCGACGACTCGTCCAAGAGCGTGGCACTGGCGTTGCAGCGGGTGTTCTACGAACTGCAGTTCTCCGACCGACCTGTTGGCACCAAGAAGCTCACAAAGTCCTTTGGGTGAGCAACAACTCATCACCGCTTATTATGGAAAAGAAATCTTGCAAAAAAGCGTGTTCAGGCATATGGATGCCTATAAAATTCTTATGGATTCTTGCATTATCATTAAAAAAAATACATATGGGGCATTGAGTGGATAGGTTGTAGCAAAAAGGAATTTAATCCCTGCATTGCCAAAACACAGTTCCGCATCGGTGAAAATTTCGACAAATTTTCATTCTTATTTCTGGTCATGGAGAGTACATTTGTACAGAAAGAGGAAATGGTAATTAATGAGTAATCTCTGTTGAAGTGTCCACTGCTGGAAATTCCCTCCAGCACATCAAAAGTGCCACTGTGGACTTTGGGTTAAGCTCCCTGCGCTTAAACAAGCTCTTTTAGGCATCAAACTTAGTATAGAATGCGATGCATAGGGCATTACAGGGTTAATTGTGTAACTTGCAATGCCCAGCTAGCTGCCCAACTTGTGCAAAGAAGTGTCACGGTATGTTTTTTTTACTGGCATCTGATTCTCTTTATTTCTTGCTGTTTGGCAGGTGGGAAACCTTGGACTCGTTTATGCAGCATGATGTTCAAGAACTCTGCCGAGTGGTGAGTTTCGTATAGGTGGCTCCACACTTCCCGTTGTGGGCAAGTAACGTTGGCTGCGGGCAACGAGGCGGATTCACGTCTTCTGTATTTCTGACAGGACAAGCTTAAAGCTACTGTAGCACTGCGTTCTTGAGGGCGCTTTCAATATTTTTTTTAATATTGAACACCTTGTATTGTCCTCGCGTGATTGGTCAGGGTGGGGCTTTCGTCGGCAAAGACTCGGTTCTGACCAACCACGAGAGGCGAAGCAAATGGTTCAAAATAAGATCACGTCCTTCCTCGCAGGCGAAAAAAAATAGTTGGGGGGGTGGGGGTGCGTGTGGTAGTGAAGAGCGTGCCTCGAAGACTTGCATCTTTTACGTCCCGTAATAATCCCGTAATAAATAGTTTTTTTAATAGTCCCGTAATAAATAGTTAATCAAACTGCGTGCTGTTCGATTTGCAATTTGAAAATTTGCAGACGTTTATCCCCCTGTCCCCCTCCCTTCGTTGACAGTAGGCCACGCATTTTTTTTTGTTCTCTTGCCAGCTGCTAGACAACATGGAGAGCAAGATGAAAGGCACCTGCGTGGAAGGCACAATCCCCCGGCTCTTCGAGGGCAAGATGATCTCGTTCATCAAGTGCAAGCACGTGGACTACGCGTCGCGGCGCATGGAGCCCTTCTACGACATCCAGCTCAACGTCAAGGGCAAGAAGAACATCCATGAGAGCTTCCAGGACTACTGCGCCACCGAGTCGCTCGACGGGGACAACAAGTACGACGCCGGGGAGTACGGGCTCCAGGTGCGTGAACGCGTTTTTGCGTTTCCTCAACTTGGGGGGCGCCCAGCTGCCCTTCCTGGGTTTTCTTCGACTCTCGACGTTGTCCGTAGGTCGGAAGCGGAAGAATGGAACACCGCTAGCGCCAGCACTAAAAGGCAGTACTGTAGTCGCTACTATCCGCACAGTACTGCATTTCTGTGTAGCGGTACACCATATTGACTGTGTTCAATGCGTGAATTGTGGGCTTTTTTTTTTCTTTTTGGAAGTTCGCTCTCGGAGAGACCCTGGCTTGGAACGTACGGTTTCAGTACTGCACTGCCTACAGCGAGTGAGCCGAGGCAAGTGCGTTCCTTGAGCTGCACATTTGTCATAAATGATGTCTGTATTTTGTGCGTGTAGTCGTTTATTGTTTACCCTCGTTGACTTGCATTATGGGCGAGAGAGAGTGAACTTTAATGAGCACAAGCAGTTCAGTTGGCTGGGCCTAGGCCTCCCACGATGGGATGTCGAGGTCTTGCCTCTTCACCGCTTCGTAGGCGTGCTGCGGGGGTGAGGAAATTTTTTTTTCTTGTCCCGCCCTCTGAATTTGGGGGACCGGCCTAGACTCGGGGTAAATGTGGTACTACTCATGTGTTGGTGCTTTTCTTTCTCTTCTTTTTTTCATTGTCTTCGTGGTCTGACTTGAGACACCGTCTCGTCTCGCTTTGCTCGCTCAGGAGGCCGAGAAGGGCATCATCTTCGCCTGCTTGCCTCCCGTGGTGCACCTACACCTGCTGCGCTTCCAGTACGACCACGTGACGGACAACAACATCAAGATCAACGACCGGTTCGAGTTCCCCGAGCGGCTGAACCTGAGCGAGTTCCTCACCGACAGGGGCGCCAACTCAAGTGGGCCAGCCACGTACACGCTACACGCGGTGCTAGTTCACAGCGGGGATAACCACGGGGGCCACTACGTGGTGTTCATCAACCCTCGTGGCGACGGCCGCTGGTGCAAGTTCGACGACGACGTGGTGTCGCGCTGCACCAAGCAGGAGGCCATCGACCACAACTTCGGCGGCACCGACGAGGACGTGGCCGTGAGCCGGCACTGTACCAACGCCTACATGTTGGTGTACATCCGGGACAGTGCCATCAGTGAGTGCCGCTTGCCATGGGGCGCTTTGGTTTGCGGTCAGTTGGGAGGTGATTCGGAACGTGCATCCCCGTGGTTTCCCACTTCCCTCCCCTCCCCAGACGCTTGGAGTTCTCAGTTCGGCTTCGCTGTGCGATCAACTAGACTACCGGTTAGCCGAGATAGTAATGGCCACAAAAGGGCACAGTCTCCCTGGGCACAGTTCTCGCAGAGCTGGTCGAATTTTTCATCGTCTGTGCTTTCTTTTTGAACACTCCACAAGGTTTCTTTCGTAGCTTCGTGCTACTTGGGTGCAATGCAAAAGCGCTCGTGTGCCTTGCGTCGGGTGTCTGTTAAAAGAATGCCGGATAATCAAAATTAGTACAGAGTCTCTCCGCTGTGGCACGTCTTGTTATCGGATTGTGGTTTTGGCGCATAAAGCACCAGGATTGAACTTTGCGTTTTGCTACGCAGGTGGCCGACCGTTCTTCCTTTTCACGTTCCTTCACGTTGGGGAATACCTCAAAACATGGTGTTTGCATGTAAACAACACAACCACAAATATAATGGGTGACGAGACTTCCTGTCTTTCCAAAAAAGAAAACAAAATACAGTTAAACGCGTCAAAAACCACAGTGTGTTCCGAGGCTGGAAATAAAAAAAGAAGAAACCTGTTTTATTCATGCAAAAGCAGTACTGCAATGGCCTGGTGGTAAAGCATCCGCCTTGTACTGGGATGTACTGGGTTCAGATGTCTGTGCCACCAACAGCCCACCTTTTTCTTTTTTTTCTTTTTAATCGGTAGAGAGAGCTTGGTGCTTGGCTGATTGTCTGGGTTCATATCTTGAAAATTTGTAGCTGTTGTCTCCTTGCACCCCTAGCCCAACCATAGCTGGGATCGTTGTAGAGCATCAGCCACGGCTGTGGCAAGAAAACTGGAGTTGCCGCCAGGTACCTGTTGTTAAAAGGCAGTGATGCACTCCCGGTCTGGTGCTCGACCTTTAACGACCTCAGTGCTGGGAAAGGGGTGTTTTTCTCCAATCTGAGGACGACGCCGACCTAGTGGTGGCTTTGGGAGGCCACATGGGAAATTGCCATTGGTGGACCTTGTCACCATTTTGCTTGTACTGCCTGCGGTGCCGCTTTGCTGTTTTTTTTCTCAAATTGCATCCGTTACCTAATAACGGTGTCTGTTGGTCGTCTGCTTGCTGTTTGCAGATGAGGTGCTACAGCCAGTCACTGAAAACGACATCCCCGAACAGTTGGTCGAAAGGCTTCAGGAGGAGAAGTGAGTTGGCGGGCTTTGGATGGACTTGGCTGCAGGGTGTAGAAGAGAAAAGAATGTCCACACCGTACAGTATCACACACAGTACAGCTGATTTAGTGTCTTAAAGGGGCTTTAGCGGCCGCAGACCAATTAATGGTGACACATTATGTTACTGTGCACTCCAGTCACCTGGGCCAACCACTGACTAGCACAACTGTGTGCGTAATGTGTGATAGGAAAAAAAAAGGGGGGGGGGGGGGCCTTGCTTTAGTAGTTACGCTATTCTGACGGGCTGCCTCACTGTAGTGAGTGCCTTTCATTAATTTCGTCATAATAGGTTGATTAGACGAGGAAATTAAGTTCAGATCAATTCAAGACCAAAACCAGATTGTTTGTACGGCAGTGTGACATTGCGGACTTTTCAAAGTATTTTTTCACGTTTGGGCTGCGTTGGCACAGTGTAAGTTCCCAAAACTTGCTACATTCTATCTTTGGCCCCTTTAGAACACAATGTAGTCCAACTTTACTGGTAAATGACTAACTGGGCCTCTTTCCTTTTCCTACCTCTTGTTTTACCAAGTGTCTTCTCGCTAAGAGCGATTTTTGATGTTGTATAAGAATAATTTACTAATACAAGTGAAACAGTCTGCATAGCCTTCATGTCAAGTGCCAGTACTGTCCAATGGTGGAATACTAACTTGTTCTTTTTAACAGGGGTACATGTCCTGTCGGTAATGAACTTTCACATTTACTCTGACAGGTCCAGAAGTAGTCCTTGCTAGGTGTAGTTTGGGCACAGGGCTTGGGACTCGATTGGAAATTTGGCATCTGTGATCTGCATACGTTCATGTACTTAACATTTTTCATCCTCTACTGACGGTCTCCGAGCTCCTGAGAAATTTCTGAAGAGGAACTGCACATGCCAATTCATCTAGAGTAGGCTGTAGGCTAACAAAGTTTGAAAGAAGCCAATTACTGCATAGAAGACTGTACAGATTAGAAAACAAATATACATAGAATTCTAGAGCAAATGGTGTGCACCAAGTGGAGAGGAGGTTCTAACCACTGGTCTCGTAGGTTCTAGCTGTAAAGCTAGCTTTCCTGCAAGGTAGCTTGACAAGCTCGTGGCAGGTGCAGTGGTTCTTGCAGTTGGCATCTGTGGCTGCTGTTTGCGCTTGCTAGATTGCAATTGCAGATGTGGTACTTGTGGCTACGCCACCGGCAGTTTTCAGAATGTGCAGTTGACGCAGCTGGTGCCGCCATTATTTCAGCTAATGTGCCGTGCAGAGAAGGGCACTTGTATATTCAGAAATGGGGTTGCTAAGAGTGAACAGGACATGTGCCAAAAGAATGGAAGCATTCAAGAGTTGCGAGCCATTTGGGTGAAGCAATTATACAGGGAAATTTTTCAGGCACGGGGAGACTGGGTTGTCTGATCGTTCGGCAAAAGTTGTACGACGGTTTTCGAAAAGATTGGCCGTTCTCCTTGCAGGCGCCAGGAGGCCCTGAGGAGGAAGGAACGAAATGAGGCTCACCTCTACATGGGCGTCCAGGTGCTGACCGAGGACAACTTCTCCGGTCACCAGGGCAACGACCTCTACGACCCCGACAAGGCTCACTACAGGAACTTCAAGGTGGGCCTCTTGGCACTCCTCGCTTTGTTGCTTCAGTGCACTCTCTTCTCGTGCCTCTCATATTCAGTCTGTAGCGCTGCAGTGAACGTCTGGCTTAGTTTCTGAACGCATTGACATTTCTACATACAGAAAATCCTTGGTATGCACTTTAACTAAGGTAATATGGAGTTCTGAATATAGCAGACCCAGGCGTCTTCGTGTACCCAAACCACCACCCCCTAGCTCGCATTGTTTTGTACTCCTTTTGCATTTTCTCTCGTGCGCGCAGCGGGTGGTTGACGAGGTAGGTGAGACATGTGCTGCTCCTGTGTACACGTTTAGCACATTTGTGTGTTCCTAGAAAACGTGAACCAACAAGTACACTAGGTTTTTTCCCCGCATTAGCGCAGTGTTAGGTACATTGTAATGTTGTCTATATTGTGTATCATAATGCATGTGCCTGTCTGCAACCTTGTTAGTATATGGCTGTCCTTGTCTACACATGAACACTGCGCTGTCCCGTGGCATTCATTTGGCCCTCTCGTGTCGTCTCGCCATCGACATTTTATGACATCTTGATCTCTGCTCCTGTTGCGGAAGATTCACTCTTGCCTGTTCCGGTACATTTGGCTTTGGGGCACGCTGGAGTTTGGTTGAATGAGGTTGCAAAGGTGGTTTCTTCGGTCTCCTCGTGTGTGTCCAGGTAAAAAAGCTGGCGACACTGCGAGAGTTGCTGGAGTTGGTAGCGGAACAGATGGGCTACCCGTTGCAAGGCATTCGGCCGTGGGCCATCACGTACCGCTCCAACCAGACCTCTCGCCCGGCTGCCATCGACCTTGATGCAGACCTCAACAAGACGGTGAGTTGCACTTTGTAGGACGCCGTTGCGCGTTAGTCACGAGCACTATGAACGAGAACACTGAATTTGCTTCAAAACGACGATTACTGACTGAATTGGGTGGATTTGAATCGGATTTGTTAACGCACGGGCACTAGTTTTCCCCTTGACCGTGCCGTTCTTGAGCGTAACTACTCTGGCGATCGCTGGACACTACTGGCCGTGCCCGATATGATTCGTGAACAGGAAACATCCTTAGACTGGTTGCACCCTCTACTCGCAAATTGGCTAAACTGAAGTTTTATAGGAGGTTCTGTTTTTATGACAAATGGTGTGGCAAAGCTATCTGTGTTGCTTGAACGTTTTCTGACATGGTGGATTTGGCACGAAAGCCCTCGCATTTTTTTTTAGTGATTCATAAATTCAAGAACTTTCATACAGAAATTGAAGGACGTCTTATGAACTGCGATTGAGATTACTTTTGGTACTGATTATGATGAGTCTTCAAGGGGCGGTGACAGCAGTCGAGACGCCGTAGTGCCTGGAAAACTTAATTAGGGCTTGCGCGAATACAGTCGTACCCAAATATATTGGACCCGTTTAAATCAAATTGTCCTCTATATTGAACAATTTCTAAACACGGTGTAGTGACAATGAAAGTATGTAGCAAAAATAGTGCTTACGTCGAAGAAAAATAGCAGTGGCTCCCGATATATGTAACATCAAGCGGTGCAAAAGTGCCCTTCAAGAATAAGGGGGAGATCAGGGCTGAAGCAGATGAACAACCCGCTGCCCGTGATATGCGGGTCCACAGGCCCCATGGGTGACCAGCTGGCAACTAATGCGAGGTCATGTAAAATATAATTTAGTCTGTGTGCCCGCTTCATAGACGAGGCTACGCAGATTCACACATTCATGCACGCAGCCCAAACTGAGTGCATGAAAGGGTAAATCCGATTGCGTTAACACACTTGTACAATCTCTGTGCCTTCTCGTAGCGGATAGATTTGATCGTCCTACATGCTTTCATGCTTTTCGTATGCACTGGTTTTGTCGCCATCATCTGTGTCGCGTATTTGTGTCACTTGGTTCTGTTGGCCTGGATCAGTCTAGTACTGACAGCCTGTGTGCCATTGAACATCTGTGTGTGTCATTGTGCTGATCTTGGTTGGGCCTCTTCGTATATACCAAATATCCGAAATACCAGACATTCGATTTGCAAATAAAATGCGAGCATTCACTATTCAATTCGTATTCATATATTATATTTGCACACCCCTACTAAATATAAACATTAATTTTTGTTTGATTTACCAGACCTAAAAAAGTTGTAAAATGTTCAATGTATCACCAATATTAAATTTAGCGTTTTTGTTAACCCTGCTAATGTGTTAGGACAGAAATTCAGTTTCTTTGTACTTCAGAGCCACACCCCCACACCAAAAGGGTTAAACATGTGTTGTCAGTGAACACTTTCATGTGAGACGACTGTTCCCTTTCATATTGCTCAAAAGGTGTACCACCTTTCTTAAATGTGCAGATCCAACACAATGTTGGAATCTAAATGATTCTATAGCTTGTTTGAGTTGGTAAGCTAGCCGCAGTGATGGGGGTGACACGCGCATGGCCTTTATTTTGTGCAGGTTATTGATCTGTCGGAAAATACGAACCCATGGGTGATCTTCATGGAAACGATAGCCCCCGATCAGAACATGGACCGGCTGCCGGACTTTGACAAGGAGACAGATGTACTGCTCTTTTTCAAAATGTACGATCCGCGGCTGAAACAGATTGCGTACTGCGGCCACGTCTACATGCCCATCGTCGCCAAGGCCAGTGAGTAGCTTGGACCGCTGTAGCGCTTCTGCTTGCCAAGGCACACCTGTCTGCGTCTATCTGCATCTGTGAATGCCTGTCCTGTCGCCGTGTTCCTGTGTATCACCGTCTCTGCACATGTGTACAGCAAAATTTTGTTAGAGGCTTGTTAATTGGGCAAATTGGATAATTGGGACCCATCCATCTGGTCCCTGCAAGCATGTGCATTGAAGGGGCCAGGACAGTGACCAATAGAAATTAAAAGTGGTTTAAGGTTTTGGCTCCACTGCGAGAGCGTTGTAACCAGCACGGTGTGCAGTTTTTATGCATGGCACATGATAACATTTACCTGCCTGCAGGAAAAGCAGCAGTTTTTGGGTAGTCTAGTAAATACTTATTGTTTTCCTATTGCAGAGCATGCTTGATAGTAAAGTGTATGGAATCAAATTGAAGAAACTCTCTTTACCACAGTACTATTTCTAAACATGTTTTTCAAAAAGAACTTAAAAGGCTACGTTTGAAAAAAATATTTTGTAAAAAAAAAGTTATACAAAAATGTCATTGTTGCTTCCTACAGGAAGACCTTAAATTTTTCAGAATATACATTTTCAGCTCGAAGGACCTGTGCAATATTCCAGTAAATACCCCCTGTCTACATACGAAATTTCTTCAGATGTAAAAGAAAATGTCAACTCTACTAACTAGCCTTGGCACGCGATGCCAAAGGTTTGAGTTTTGGTACGGAAAATGGTCGTTTTTGCTAGGTTTGCTTCATGCATCTACCTGTATTTCAAACATTAAATGCAGCACCGCAGTTCCTTCACATTTTGGCTATCTGAAATTAGGCATTTTACGGGGTTGGAAATTTCTTGACAGTTTTGTCTTTAACACGGAGGTGTTTGGTTGCACACTGGTTGACGACGGAGAGTGTCAAATGCAGAGTGACCCTCTGGTGGTCAGACTACCGTATTTACACGATTGTAAGTCGACTCGAATGTAAGTCGACCCCCCCATATCGCTTAATCGGGAAAAAAAAAAAAAAAAAACCCGAGGGCGCATTTGATAACGAAAATTTATTAGTAGCTGACATGGTCATTGGACTACTCGTCTTCACTAGTGCTGCCATCGTCATCGTTGCTGCGGTCCCACAGCGCGTCGTGGTCCAGCAAAATTTCAAATTTGGCAAACGACCGCACCAGGACATCTTGCAGAACAGCAGCCCACGCCAAATGCACCCAACCACACTCAGCCGTCAGGGAGGCTCTTTTGACAGGTCCGGTTGGCGTAATTTCGCAGTCTTCTGCCGCCAGCCACTCGTTGTACTCACGGCGGAGCAGAACCTTAAAATTAAGGCGGAGGTCCGGGCTTATTTCATGACCACGTCGCACTTCACTGGCAGGGACCGATCATGCATTTCAGCGACGTACGCCGCAAGCTTATTAGCCTACAGCTCCGGAAAGCGTCCATACTTCGGCATGTGGGAAATTTCTCACTTGCCGTCACGCAGGTGAAAATTTCGCTTCGCTGCAGTCGCCACTCTCGCACCACCCGTTTAGAAACATCGAAATTGCGGCCCGCTGCACAGTGATTTGTTTCTTCGGCGTAAAGGATGGCAGCCCTCTTGAACGCTGCTGTGAACGAGTGCCGAAAGATTAGTGGGCCTGCAGCACTCATGACGACTGGGGAAGCGTAGAAGTAGCATGTAGCCGAAGTGGAGCGCGTCAAGAAGTTAGTCAAACCAATACCAATGCCTTTAAACAGAGAAAGAGAAACCGGTGTCTGCTCTTCCATGAACTACCGATACTCCCCGCAAGCGCCGCCGTTCTGAGGGTGCCGCCGCAAATGGGAACAGCGGCGCTTTTATCAACTATCGACAGCCCCCCATGAGTGTTGCATGCACTGTAAGACTCTCAAAAATGTTGAAAAACTCTTCCGAAAAGCGAACAAACACGCGGGATAGCGAAAATATACGGGTAGGGCCATAGAGTAAACATAAAATTGTAACTACATTGTAGCTCTCGTTGGTATGGCTTTTTTTGGCGGGGCCATGTTTTGGTTTCGATTGTAAGTCGACCCCCCAACTTCAGACTTTCAAATTTTAAAAAAGGGGTCGACTTACAATCGTGTAAATACGGTAATTCGGAGTGCCCCACTACAGCGTGCCTCATAATCATGTCGTGGTTGTGGCACATTAAACCCCAGAATTTAATTTTTAATGAACGCAGAGCACAGCAAACATGCAGCCAAAGACTTCTATAAAATGAAGTCATGCAGTCCGCATTGCTGTAGTTGCCAGCAGGAACCACAAGGGATGTCGGGGACCCTTTGCTCCTATATGCGAAGCTTCTCTTTGCATACCTTGCTGGGCTTCGTGACTGTGGGTCTTTGATTGGTTGGCTTATTTGGCCAGGCCACGGTGGAGCAGGTGCACCGCTGGGTTCCTTGCATCGCCACCAGATGTAGCTCGCGGCTGTGGCAACGGCGGCCATATGGGGGAAAGAAAAAAAAAGACCCAGAAAGCTTGCGTTAGCACATCTGCGGCTGCTCTGTAATAAAGTAAACGCTTCTTGTGGATAGAACGGATTCGAATTGCACATGTATGTATGTGCATGGTGCCTCTGGAACTATGATGTGTCCAGGGCATCCATTGTACTGTGTAGTATAGGCGGGAACTCCACTTAACAAAAGGTTAGCTGTCATTTGTGTGTGTGCGTGTGCGTGTGTGTGCGCGTGTGTGTGCGCGTGCGTGCTCGCACGTGTTTAGACTATTTATGCACTCGCACAAAGCGTCGCTGTATATGGATTTTAACTCCCTGGATCTTTTTTTTTTTTTTTTTTTTTGTTCTTGTTAAGCCTGCGGTATAGCACTGCATGTGATACTCTGTGGCCGTGACAACAATGCATAGCTGCCAGCTCTCGCACATATTTCGTAAAGCTTGCGAACTTGAAATAGTTCCACAATTCTACGAATGTATTGTCGAGTTATACGAGAAAAAAATTTGAATGCAATGATGCTCAGCTCACCTGGTCTCCGACCATACCCTTTTAAAAGTGTTCCGATGGCGAAAGCACAAAAGAGTGGCACTAGCTTCCAGCAGGTCTCTTCTGACAAGTGCCTGTAGACACAATTGGCAACATTAAAGCCCCTGAAAAAGAATGCAATTTAGCAACTTTGTGTTGCATCGCAGTCTCTGCTGTTCATAGTTAACTGCTGCTTGTCGGCTGTATCTATCCCACAAAAGGTGTGCGACCAAGACAAAAATTAAAAGCAAGGTGTTGCTGATAGGTTGCTGATAGCGCCGATAGGGTTCCTTGTTTCTAAAGCTCCCTGTAGACCTCTCTAATTTGCCCAGTTGTCAGATGTTACTGGCAAGCCATGCATGAGACTTAGCAAAACTTGTTGCTTTGCAGAGGAGCTGTTGCCATTGCTAAACAAGCGAGCAGGCTTCCCAGCTGACACGCAATTGGTGCTGTATGAGGTGGGTTTCTGTCAAAATGCTCTCCATCAAGATCATTTTTGCATATGCCTTTTTTTGTTGTTGTTGCTGTTGTTACTTGATCCTGCTTCACATTTTTCTGCTGTTACTCGAGGAGGCTCAATTCTGCTGATGCATTATGTTGCGATTCTTTTAATGTCGTTGCGGGGGTGAATGCATCTTGTTGTGCCTAGAGTAATGTCATGCTAGTAACAGTAATATCGTAATGTTTCCTGGTGCTATGCATTCGGCTCGCAATGTTTCAGGAAGTGAAGCCGAACATAGTGGACCGAATCGAAGACCTGGAGCTTCCACTGGAAAAGGTTCTGGAGGAACTGATGGATGGTGACATCATTGTCTTCCAGAAGCTTGACCTCCACATGGACGAGTATGAGCTACCCACAGTCAAAGACTACTTCAGGTCGGTGAACGGGTTTCAAAGCAGTCTTGTGGCAACTTTAAACCTGCCTCCCCAAATTGCTCTCTTCAGTTCATCCTGATGGTTAGAAAAAAAAAAATAGAGGATGGCTTCCACTGAACGCTGGACTTCCTTAAACATGCTCACAGTTGGCAGGTTTTTCATGACGGTTGCGAGTTTTATTGTCTGTTGAGACATTATGCCGAGGAGTCCAGACTTGCAAAAGGGCACTTATGCCTCGTGAAGTGCACTGTCCGATCATTTCCTCAATGTGATACGCTGAGGAATTGAAGGTGGACTCTGCAAAGCGATACCGAGTGAATATTTGCCCACGCCACTCTCTGAGGCTCAAGTCTTTCACTGGTATGCGAACCGAATCATGTTCAAGCAATCGTGTTGTCCTGTGTTGGATGTAGCTCTTGGGAAGTTGCACAGGATGCCTTTTGTGGGATAGCCCCGTGGGCCAAAAGTGTGCAGGCTCGTCTAAAATGTGCCACTTCAACATGGAGGAAAGGTTTTCTTTCTTCCATGGATCTTGGATTTCACATGCTGCAAGCACAGTTGCCTACTGATTTTGTGGACATTTTATACCTAAATCCACCCAATAAATTAGTCTATAATTTATTTTGGGGCGTTGTTGCTTACGGGATACATATTCTAAGCTATGTGTCGACAAATGGCTGTGACCAGTACCGTATTAAATTCTGCATTTTTAGTTTCTTTATAACAGAACACCACTCAATTAAAATTAAACTAGACCAATTTTCCTGTTTAATTCGTTGTTATCAAGTGTTGTATAAGTTTGACCAGCACGTTTTGAGTGCTTTTTACCATTGTCCTTCATCTGCATACAGTAAAACCTCATTAATTCGGAAAAGCAGCTAATTTGGACTCTTCCTTTGATCCCAGCAGGCATATGCATTATTTAATGCAATGAAAATTCGGACGTATTTGGCTGCACATCAGTTAATTCAGACAGCTGTCGGAGCTCGGTAAGCGCCAGAGCGCCGTAAGTGTGCGACCCGAAAGAGCAAGAATGGTGGCATCTACTGAAACGGAAGTGGCGCAGTCCGCATCGCCGTAGTCATAAGTGCAAATCGTACGCAAATGACAGCAACGCCAGAATGTGTCATTCCCATTTATGCCTTTAAAGCCTTTATAATTTCTTTATGTTATTCTTTAGATAAATAACATAAGAGCATATTTACCGCTGCGCATAGCAGTGTCCTGGTAACATGCATTCGTGACTGTATAATTGCCATCCGTGATCACGTCGATAGCGATTGCGGTTTTGTCCGCAGTTGTGGCGAATGTTAGTTTCGTTTTGACGTGGTGCGTGCGTTAGCCGCGCGCTTTCAGAACCACAAGGTCGGCGTCGACAGTGGCCACGGTTTCGTCCACAGTGGTTGTGGCAAGCAGTATTATTGTTTTGACAAGCCTTCAAGGATGTAGAGTACCAGCCACATTGTGACGGACAGCAACCAGGTCACTGGCGAAAGAATTGGGATGTGCGCGGGGTAGTGAAAAGCCTCTCAGATAAGACGTGCGCCGCGACTGCGCTGTGAAGGAAGCTGCGAAGCTTTTGCCACTGCGAGCACTAATCAGCCACAAGATGACGAGAATTGCAGCTTCCGCACTGCATTTGTGCAAAATAGAAACAGGATTGGCTCATTCATACAGTGAATAGGAGCGTGTTGACGTAATAAGCATTTGTTTTCTCGATGCTGTTGATAATTCTACATTCGCTTTATTCAAACATATTTTCCGGTCCCATGAAATCTGAATTACGAGGTTTTACTGTAGTGTTAATTAAATGTCACGGTGCTTTAGTACACTCTAACTAGCCCAACTATCTTGTTTGTTTTTGCCTTGACTTGTGGAGGGTTCTGCACCCCAGGTTTGCATTCCAATTGTTTTTTTAATCTCCCGTCTTTCTCATTGTTTGCAGGGACCTCTTCTATAGGGTTGAAGTGACGTTCTGTGATAAAATGATCCCTAATGACCCGGGATTGACAATGGAGCTCTCACTCAAGATGAACTACGACCAGGTGGGTCATTTTGGCCCACCTTATTAGTCAAAATAGCTTTTTGAATATTTCAGTGTTCGAGTATGCCCAATTGTACACAAAATTACAACAAAACTGTTAATCTCTGTGGCCATAGTAGACATGAACTGTGAGTTTGCATACTGAAGCAGACTACATCTCTCGGGGATCCAGCCTTTACTTGTAAATTGTGATCATTCACTAAGAGTCCTGGGAATGCAAAAAAAGAAATACATACTGCTCCATTCGTGCTTTCAGTAACGAAGGCTTCACTCGGGACGTGCAGTGTAATGGAAAAAAAATTTGATCACGTTAATTAAGGGGATGTGTGCATTGCTTTATACTGGTGAAAACAGCTGTTCATTATATTTGAAAAGTACATCCGATTTGGGCTGAAGAATGTGTCCTTTACGGTGCCTTGTCTATTGTTTCTCCCCGACGAAACAGATTGCGCGGGCCGTCGCTCAGCGGTTAGGCACAGACCCTTATTTATTACAATTTTTCAAAGTTCAGAGGTGAGTACTCGTTTGAACTTTTGCTGGCTGTCTGCATTTCTTTGTACATTTCTTTTTATTCGTTTTTATTTTATTTTTAGCTTTGCTTAAGCACTTCCTGCATGCTCTCTTCGTTCGCTCTTTTCGCGCAAAGGCACAACGAAGTCCTCAATGAAAATTGCGATCGTAGAGGGTAAGTTTGGCCACAAAAGCCGCTGCAGCAGCGTGGCGGCGACGGTGTTACATCACTGAGCGCAAGAACAAACTTGAATGTGAATCCAGATACGAGAATAGAATCAAGACCGTGGTGTCTGCAGTCTGACAGTCAAATGCAGAGCCACTCGTATACCTAACACTGCCATGTTGAAGGGACGTAGAAGAAGCAATAATAGTTCAGCTGTACGGTACGAACCCGTTGAGCTTTTTTCAAAGGACTGTGGTAACAACATGACAGCTGGGAAATTCATCAGTGAGAAAGGTGCCAAATCGCCACAGTTCCGGTGATTTTAACAGACACCTACCATGTTTTGCAATATTCGCCTCTTTTCACTCTTGATGATTCACCGCGTAACATGGCCGTGTTGTGACAGAGCTAATCTTAGGGAGCCGGCAATAACTGTGCAGTGGCGCGCTTGTTGAGGCTGACTGACTTCTGCCATTTCATACTTCTGAATTTGCCTCTGTATCACTCAGTTTATGTGATTGATGCATTCAAATGCAACATAAGATACGGGAACATTGAAGAAAGGGGACATATTAGATGAGAACATAATACATAGGAGTCATTGGGCCACACAAATGCGACGTAGCAGCCGGGAAAACTCTGCGACGGATGTGTCAACAGGGTGCCGCTGTATTAGTAAATCTCACTCCTGCAATTGTGAAAACAAGCACTCGCAACAGTAAGAAGAGTCTTGGCAGCCGAGAAGCGAACGAACAGATGTGATATGTTCGGCTGTATCTTGCATGAAATTGCGTAGCTTTAGTTTCGCACATCCAAAGTTGACGAGCATACGATAGAACAGAAAGAGGAGTAAAAAAAAAATGCAAAAGGAGAACAAAAGAATGCAAGCTGAGCGTGAGGTTTTGTGTTTACAAGAGTTGGTTGGTTGGACTGTTGGCCGAAACTCCTCATTAGAAAGTTTGCGAGGATTTCGAGTCTTGCTCGCACATCAGAGCTGTACTGGCACCACTTCGTGTCACGCACTAGGTGTCTCCCTATGTGCAGTTTAGAGAACTGTGATACTGCCGAGCTAGAGTTTCAAATTTGATACTTTCTTCTTTTTGCAATTTTCAAGAATTTCTAAATTGATGGCCTAAATCAAAAAGATGCCGCGTACTAGTTTGGTGAAGTTAGTTACTAATCCTGGAGTTGGGGGGGGGTATTGCAACTTTTTTTTCTTTGATATGCAACTGACTTCATCAACATCGTTTCAGTGGATCCTGAGCAATATGATTACAGAAGTTTCTGAGGTATGAAGCTTACTCTTAAAGGATAATAAGTGAAAGTACAATAATCGCAGAACATTGTCCCAGTAGTGTACGCACTTCGCTACTTGTGGTACGCCTTGACATTGCGAGTGTGAAAGTGCGCAGAGATGATGCACCGCATTGTAAAATGAACTTGTTTGGCACCACCCCTTTACAATTCAGTGCCGCAGTATCGGCTATAATAAAAAAAAATGAACCTGATCTGTTGTAGCACACTTTCGTGATTCATTGCGCATTTTGTTCCTGCATAAAGGGCACCAGAGCACACAATGTCGAGCTTCTAGCGTAGTGTTCAGCTGAGTCACTCCAGTTGAATTTGAACATTGACAACTTCGCTCAACAACACGGCATTCAAATTGGGGCAAGCTTTTCTTGAACTTTTAATTCACACGTCGTTTCCGCTCTTTTCCTATCTTCCTTTTTTTTTTTTTCCTGAGCAGTTACCGCGAAGGTCCCGGTAACCCGCTGAGGTGTACATATGAAGGAACGCTCAAGGACCTGTTAGTGTTCTTCAAGCCAAGGCAACCCAAGAAAATCTATTACCAACAGGTGGGACGTTCTGTTTTGGGTTACCGTGGTGATGGTTGGGATGTTTCCTTTCCACCCTATTTCTTCAATCATCAGCCTCGCCTGATATGCAATGCTGATAAGAGTTGGTTGCCGTTTCGATGTGGCAGAGCAGTCGCACATTTCTGGCGATCCAGGTTTTAGATTGAATCATAAATTGTAGCAAGAAATAAACCTTCGCAGGGGAGGCATTACTGCATTTTTGCACGTGTAACCCGCACCGAGAATTTGAAATAAAAGTTAATGGTAAAGGTGAAGCGCTGCTGCAAAGCCACACCATAAGGCAAAATTGGCACATAACCTGCAGGGATTATGCCGGGTGCTTGAGATTATTCGATATTTTGGGCAATCACCTGCCGAAGCTGAATAATCTGTTGGCTGCTCTATATCACCTTATATTAATGTGCGCCTGTTGTGCACAGCATTAATCATCTGGTGTGATTTTCTTGGTTTCGAGTATGGTTTATGGTTGTTCAGTAATTCACTACCAGTTCATTACTAATGCTAGTCTTGTTTTGTGTATTCATTCACTTGCTTGCATTCTTACATTGCCTCCCCCACTGTAATGTCAAAGGTGCTATGGGTACTCTAAGTTAAATTTTCTCGGGTCTCCCAACTGAGCACCCTCACCTTGTGATCATGACTGTCTTACAATAGAGTAAATACGGTGCCTACCAACTCCCTCGAATGTTTCATAACGTTTATGAATTGGGTCTTGAAATCTTTGAAGCTCGTAAGAATGTCGGGTATTAAGAAAAATAAAAATTATTTTTTGCAAACGAATTTTGCTCATTGGTTCCCAAACCTTCTGTTGGTCTTTCGATGGTGAAAGAATGCCAGAGTGGGGTGCTTGTGCCGGGCAAGTTTATATAGACAAGTTGCTGAAGCAGATGAAATAAAATAATGCCACAGTTGGTGGAAGAGTCGCTGATCTAAAAAAAAAAGAAAAATGTCTCGGTTATCAGTACTGGATTGGCAGTATTCTGCCAATCCATTTAGACTTTTCTTGTATTTTTCTTTTGCTTAGTCGCCAAAAGCTACTCTGCTCTGATCGAACATTGGTCTCTCTTGCGTTTCCTCTCTGCAGTTGAGCATACGAATAAACGAACTGGAGAGCAAAAAGCAGTTCAAGTGCATTTGGGTCAACAACAAGTTCAAGGAAGAGGTGAGGTAGCCCGGTTCTTCTGTATTACCTGTGTGGGTGTTTTTCTTCTCCACGAAATACTTCTCTGTAGACCGTTCTTTTGTTGTAGGCCTTATTGTTGGTGCTTCCTCATTAGCTTCTCTTGTTGCGACATCTGTGGAGCTTATTTCTGTCCTTGTGTGATGGGCTTGTGAAGTGTCACGCGCTCGTGAGTAAATCCAAGGACAGCATGACCAGTGCTGTGGTACCAGCCGCGACTTTCATTGTGGTACATTGGGCTGCTACCAGCACCAGTTCGTACCTGTACTGTGGTACTGGTACCAGTCATTGCTGGTACTGTGTGACCAGTTAGTACTGGTACTGTAGTACTGCTTGTGTCACTCTTGTACGTTGCACAGTACAGGTACCATGCAATAACTTCAGTGGCACCACTGTACCGGCTGTGACAGTTCCGCATGGTACACCCCAGACTTGCCTGCAATTGCAGTCTCCGCGTTTTCCGCTTGGCTACATGCGTTTTTGCATTTTGTACAGAAGGAGTTGGTACTGTACCCAAACAAGAACGGCTGTGTGAGCGATCTCCTTGAAGAGGCACGCAAGCAGGTCGAGCTCTCCGAGGATGGTTCGGGGAAGCTCAGGTGGGTTTGCGTGCTGGGTACAGTGCATTTCAATGCACTGTACCCAATTTCAGTTCAATTTACGGTGCACGTCAATTGGTACAGTGTATTTCAAACGCCTGAGTAATTTCTATTTCCATATGGTCGCAAGGAAGTGAGGTTTGCAGTTTCTAATCTTTCTTTGTGTCCGGTTTTGCGTCTATATTTTTTTAAACTCTTTCTACAAGGTGCATGCCATTGTGGAAATAATTCAGTCGAGTTCCTGCCTCACCTCATCTGTCTTCTAACCTGTTCCATGTTACTGCAGCAGCATGTCTTGCCATGAAGATGTGCTTTCACTGGACAACTTTTGAGCTGATTTAAACGAAATGTGCTTTAGAAAGCTGTATTCTATTGTCTGTAAGAAGCAGAAATGAAATTTATAGCCTAATTTTGAATGTTTTCCTTGTCTGTGCTCTTGTCTCTAGCTGCCAGGTACTGCCCGTCAAGCCCTCGTTTGGCTTCAGCAGGCCCAATTTTGTATTTTGATATTGTATGCAGCAATAATTGTCCTGTTTCTTTTTATTCTAGCCTTCATATCTTCAAGTTGCATTTAATTTTTTTCTTTCCTTTATTTAGTGAATGGCGTATGTGAATATTTGAATGTTTCATATAAGTTGTATGAAGTTCTATTCAGTTCAATCTTCGAATTAGTCGCTGTTCATGAATGTCAATATTTTTAGAATACTTTTCGAATATTTCAAAGGATCAACTGCGTCCAAATAAACACAAAATTGGAGAGAAAGTGTGGCAATTTTTTTTTTTTTTTGTCTGCACCGCGGGCATAGTATAGAAATGAACCATGAAAACTTGTGTAGTGGAGCAGGCTACGTCACATAGGGAGCCATACTTTACAGGCTATATAGCAATAATTCGCACTATCTGAAGAGCCCTGTGCATGCGAGGAAACTACTTGCTTGCTCCTAATGCTTCATTTGTGCTTTTAATAAACAGTGCTCCATAACCTACTACGTAATGAAACGTGCTAACTTTAAGAATACTAGGATGTAAACATCTTTTCATATTAATTGTGATCATGACCTTTCATTATTTGAAAAGTATTCAGTATTAGATTCACTTGTGGCACTATTCGATTTATATTAGATTCGGTCTCCAAGATCACTATTCACACCCCTATTTTATATTCTCAATTTGCTATTCCATGAAATCGAATTCTTTGCCAATCCCCCCAAAGTGGGTTTGTGCCATTGCCACATCAGGGCTTACATTGGTCATTGAAATTTGGCATCAGGTGCAAGGAAGAGAGGAGTGCCTAGTGGAGGCTCGAATTCTGTTGGCAGGGTTGTTTGGTGACTTCCTGGTTTCATACTTTTCGCGTGCGCAGGCTGATGGAGGTGATCAGCTACAAGATCTTCTCGATCCAGCGGGAGGACGTGCTGCTGGACAACCTGAACCAGGCAAACTCCAAGACGTATCGCATCGAGGAGATCCCCCGGGAGGACCTCATTGTGGCCGACAACGAGATCCTCATCCCCTGCGCCCACTTTCAGAAGGTGGGCACTTGTCTTTGGTCAACAGGCTTTGGCTACTGACCTTGACTTTGGCGTCAGCGGAAGAGCAAGATGCAGTCACTTTGCCATCTGCTTTAGCCATTAGTCACTGGCTATGGGCCTTGACCTTGGCTTTAACCATAGTTTCATTGTGAGAACGAGACAAGGTCACTTGGTCAATTGCTTGGACCGTTGGCCGTTAGCCTTGGCTATTTATTGGCTTTGACATAGGCTTCTGTATTAGACCATGATGCAGTTACTAGTCGGCGAGATTGGACATAAATTTTAGTGTAAGAGGAAGGCTGTGACCTTGGCCTCATTTTACGAGTGAAACAGTTGTCACTCGCGAAACATTTGCGCTGTACGAGCAAGTGTGAAACAAAATGTACTCTTCCTCCTTCTCATCGACCTGTGACATTCTATCACCCCTTCTGTTTGCTAATAGCTGCTGACTGACCTCTGGAACACCACTGGAGTCGTTACGAGTATCTTGGTACAATAATAAAACTGCCTTTTTGATGCTAAATTTTAAAAAAATATTTTTGAAAAAGTTTTGGTGGCAGTTGGAACTCAGTCGGTATAATACCCGTGCCACAAGGGCCTTCTGAAATGGGGTTGCCAGTCTTTGTCACTCTTAATACCAAATAGGTTATTGTTGTCAATTTAGGTTTAGTGTTTGGCTCTATGCATTTAGCACTTAGTTTTTCTGGAGTTAGTGATCAGATCCCTAGGTTTCACACTCTCCGGCTTAGATTTTTCACTGGGTATTAAATTGCTTACCATAGTACTTCACCTGATGGCAAACTTCAGGTTATACAGTCGCCGACCGATAATTCGGACTCGACGAGGACTACCAAAGCATCCAAATAATTGGGAGTCCTAAATACCGGATTCACCCAAAAATAAGACTTAGTTGCATAAGTGGCCGAAAAAAAAGGTGTGCCGTATTCTCGGAATGTTAGTGTCGTCACTTTTGCGTGACTATAGCTTGCCTTCGCTTCTGCGAACGAGAGGTCATTCTTGGCTCAGTGTCGAGCACGCTTTCTATATCGCAACCATTTGTATTGCAATTATCTTTCAAAAGTGATTACTCAGAAATACGGCTTAAGTTTGTCAATGCTTGTTGCTCCGGGCACTTACGCTTGCTCTTGGCTTACACTCTGTGGCCGTGATTTTCTAGCAGCGCCTCAATGCCATTTCTTTTCACGCTTTTCGTGCTTCTTGAGTGTTCAGAGCGACGCTCCCTACACATTATCAATGAGATCAGCTGGCCATGAGCAGCAGTGGCATAGAATCTAGCGGAAAGTGTTGCTACAAACTTGTGGCCCATATATCTCGACCATTGAGGTGCTGTCGCTGCAGATAGATGAAAGTACAATGAATGCATGCACTGGATTCTTGTCGGCGACTACTAAATCGACTAGGCTTCGTTAGTTTGGGTCTCTCGGAGCACCGGCGACATCATTTGCGCACAGTCGTGCAGTCAGTCCGAATTATCGCATGACATGCTGTAAGGGGCCTGAAAGTTCAGTCGTCCTACATTAAGTTGATGGAGCGAGTGGCGATGCCTGCGGGCGGGTTCATCCGAATAATTAAGGATGTTCAAACTATCAGTGTCAGATAATTGACTCTTGATACTAAGAACTAGTTATCCCAGGCTGCTAGCATCCTGCCATTTTTATTGCATTGCTTTTATGTCTTTCTGTTTTGTATCGAAAGAGTAGAACAGGTGACAGTTTTCACAGAAGTTTATCTCTCTTCCGACGCAGGTTCAGCGGAGTCGCGACTATCAAAGCGATTCGGCCGACGACATTATTACTTGTAAACAAGTAAATATCAAGCAACGTTTCTTCACATTGCGCAGTGTCACGTCTGTAACGCAGAATTAACAGCAGACATCTGTATGTGTGTCTTGTGTCCGTCTGGAGGCGCAGTTAGAGGGAAGACCTGTGCATTTCCGAATGGCTTCTTAATAGTCCCGACACGACTTTGTCGTACAGTTTGAGTGGCAAGATCGGTGGCAGCGTCGGTCGACGCTGCATTTAAAGATCCAGGAAGGTGCCTGTGTGGCACGGGTATAAATTACATTTCTTGACTCTATTGCCTAGAGTATGTAATCTGCCTTTGACTAAAGCAATGCCATTGATGGCTAATGTTCTGTGACTAGCCTTCGTCTAGTGCCTAGCTTCACTGCAACTGCCGCCAGTGTTTAACCATTAATAGCTTCTGGTAAAGCATGCTGCAGCAGAGTTCTGCCAGTTATTGTAGAATTTCATGACACTGTGATGCGACATTGAAATAGCACCGACAAGAAGTGTCTTGCTACTACTGCCTCCACCTATCAGATTAGCTGTTGGCTAGATCAACATTATGAAACATCGTTCCAGCACACAAGTAAACATGGACGAGAAGAGAAGGACAAGAAAAGTTGTCCTTCTCTGCTCGTCCGTGTATATTTGTGCGTTGGAACAATGTTTCATAATGCTATTCACAACCAACTAGCCCAGCTGTCCACACATAACCTAGAATAGGGCTTCCGAAACTCCTAGAACCTGTACTTTGCCCAATTTAATAAGTGTTCTTTCCACTGTCTTTACACAGTGCCATGGTTGGTTTGTTCAATTTTGGTGCAAGGGTGTAACGGAAGGGTGTCTTTTTAAATTTTCTTTGCCAGCTCGTGCAGTCTGTGGATCAGCTAAGCTAGCAGAAACGCGAAGCATGCCGTGTCATGTCACTCAACAGTGTCATGAAAGCTGTGTGTTGACGCTGTGTTTTGTGTCAAATGAATTTCGCAGACCATTTTTTACCATTATGTACGATTTTCCCAAACCGCTACCTAATAGTGGCATGTTTATCTGCACACCTGCCGCGACCTGCCGCGACCTGCCGCGGTGGCTTAGCGGCTATGGTACTGCTCAGCTAACCACCAGTTCACGGGATCAAATCCTGGTCACGGCGGCCGCATTTCGATGGGGGTGAATTGCAAAAACACCTGTGTACTGTTAAAGATATCCTGGGGGTCAAGATTATGCCAGAGACCCCCACTACTGCATGCCTTATCAAATCACGGTTTTGGCACGTAAAGCCCCAGAATTCATGCCCTGTCATCCGTAGTTGTGTTGTCATGCGTAGTTGTGTTGTCATGCTTAGTTGTCTTGTCATGCGTAAATGTACGAGGTGGGGTTGCTGTGTGATGCACAGTTTGCATGGTAGAAGCGCATGGCATGCATGTATGAAGCATGAAATGGTCATTTCCCTCGTGATTTTCTTGGCATCTAATTATTGGACCCCTTTGTTTTCTCCCTTGTTCCTCTTGTTAGGCAAACTCTGTGTAGGCCTTCCGTTAGGCCTTAGCTTCCATTAGGCCTAGAACTATGTGTAAAATACAAATCGGCGCGGCACTCTTAATGCCTTGTTCCTGTAACACTTGCAACTAAAGATGATCCCCGTCTAATATGTTACCGCTGTGCGGCTGTTAACACTCGCGTTGCGCATGCCAATTTGTGCAGCTACGCACTTGCCAAGCGCCTGGTGGAGTTGGCAGCTGTCATGCTATTCCTCATCTGTACCCGATTCTCTCTTGTGATGACACCCTCCTAACCTGCTGTTTGTTTCTAAATATAGAATTTCCAGCTTGATCTCTGATCGTCCTTTGCCTTTTTCAGGAGATCTTCTCGACGTTTGGAGTTCCCTTCATGCTGAAGATTAAGCACGTAAGTATAGCTGGGGGCCTCCCACGCATATTTTAGAACCTTCAACGCAAGTGTTGTAAAAGAACTGGCGCGAAACGTTTGTCGTTAAAGAATTGGATGCTTAGTGAGCTGGCATTTCAGTCTATGAATTGTGCAGGCTAACCAAAGAGAAAACGTGTGGCCTTGCGAAGAATCTTTAAATTCGAACGTTGACATGGGCTAGCTGGGGCAATATGTCGAAGTCGCAAAAGCGTAGAAGAACGGAATGAGCGAGAACACAAACTATAAATTTTGCGACAAATATTTATTGTGTACTGGGCACAGAATACACACACACACTGGCAAGAGAATGAGAGAGGAAGAAAAACTCAATGTCGTTGGATAATACAGTAGAACCTCGTTCATACACTTTGGGGAAAAAACTTGAGAAAAAACGTACTAACCGAGAGAACGAACACTTCAAAGTACCCAAAAAATTCGACCCGCTACTGTAGTTGACATCTACGTAATGTGAATCGTTGCGCACGAGACGTCGAGGCGCATCGAGCTGGTGAGGCTTCGGCGGCTGGATGCGCGTTCTATTGTTTTACTGTTGCCTGGTGTATTAAGAGGGCGATGGGAAACCAAAACGAAATCGAGCTGGCTGGCGACGCCGGATGCCTCGGAAATGAAATTTGCCGCTCGCATCATGCTGCCTGCATCGGGGAACGGTGGCGCGTTTCGATTATCGGCCCACTACAAGCGTGCAGTGCGCTACTAAAGGCACCACACCTCGCGCGCTGTAAGATGGGTGGGCGAAGGCGCTTATCGCATTGGAGTTGGTGGCGATAGCTTCGAAGGCAGCGTGCGACGGCCCCGAAGATTTGCTGGTACATACCGGAATAAGAAACCGAGCTAGCGCCTGCGTTTTCATGCGAGAAGGGTGGGCAAGTATTGCAGTGAAGGTGCTGTGGCAGGTGGCCGTGTGCTGTTCTCGATCGCGTGCGCCTCGTGCATTTTCGTGTTTACAACGGATCTAGTGGCGAGAAAACGCAGTGTGCAGTTCATTCAATAAATGACCACAAACACTTTTCTTTTTTTGCAATAACACACTTATTGCCAGTTTTAGTCTTGCTGAACAGGGCAATGACATTTGCAAACTGTGGGTTGTTGAAATATTCACCGTTATTCCTCACTCCTATACATGAAAGCTAACGGCCGGAAAACGTGTCGTACTATTGCAGTTTGGCGATGTACTAAATGTTGATGCCAAAAAATTGTTTTCCGGTAACATTTGAACCGGTAAAAAGTTAGCGGAACTCTATTAGGCCATTTTTTTTTGCGTGTTCTTGATCGTGTACGTTGGCACCAGGAAATCGCTGCTTACGGAATCATATCCACGAGGTTCTACTGTAATTCATATGAAGGGCCACTAAATCAGCCACGCACGCGAACCACGCAAAAATTCCACCGCTTTATCAAATATATTAATTGAAGGCGTGCTTGCTAGAGGTCTGCGAATACTCAAATATCGCTGAATCGAATAGTGAACCTTCGAATAATTAGATTTGCAAATAAAATATCATGGATTTCTAAAATGTTCTAAAAAGTTTCTAAATCGAGAACACCAAAAAAAAATGACCCGATACAGTTACGCTTCTTTTTTTTACCGTTTCATGCGTTGCCAGAAAACACTATCTTTTGGCACCAACATTCAGTAAATTGCCAAACTGCGGTTGTATGAAACGCTTTCCTGCCGCTAGATCCTGTGTGAACCTTCATGCACATGTCGTGACCAAGCAGGGTTCTGCTTTGCTCAATACAGGGAGAACCCTTCGCAAAAGTCAGGGACAGGATCCAGAAGAAGCTGGATGTTCCTGAGAAAGAGTTCGAAAAGGTGAGCCTGCCCATCGGTGTTTCTCCAACTTCCAGTTGATGCCTAGGCTGCGTTTGTACGTCCGTGCATTACCCAAACAGGAAAACTCCAAAACTCGCGAGGAGGAGGAATTGCTCGGGAGACTCGCAATGATGGTTACGCACACTGTATTGCTTCTGAGTCTCTCCAGCGGCTGCTGCGTATGGCGTGGCTGCATGGGCCCTATCCTAAATGGTCTGCGATGAGTACAGAGTGTAGTTGCGCCGATGGCTCATCGCTTTGCATGCGCCGTTTTTTTACTGTTCAGCTTTGAAGCGAGAAGCAGCACAAAGGTCAATTTGCTCGCTGCAACTGCCGCACTTCCTGACAGCGAGTTTCCGCAGTCACTGAGTGAGGTCTGTTCATGTTTGCTTGTGCACATGCGTGGCACCATGCTTGTTCATTTAGTTAGTAAGGGAATGCTTGCAAGTTTATACAGTTGATATGGTAACTGTCCTCCTCGCTTCGTGTAGCTGTCTACTAAATTGATAACGCAAGCAACGCTTCGCGTTTCGGGTGAAACTGCAATTTTTCTGTTATTGCTGCAGCTTGGTGTCACTCATGGTGGCGTGCTATATATATATATTTTATGCTATATTCTCCTGAAATTTGCATCTGGTTCATATATGCTCTGTACTTTTTCACTCTTATTTCGTTGTTAATTACATGGAGCACAACATGCTGAAGGCATAGCTGTCAATGGTGGCTTTGTTCTAATCAATTAATCTTCGTTATGTCTGTTGTCTTCCTGTCTTTGCGCTAGTTTACTCGTTTTAAAACCTTCCTGGTCCGTTGTTTCACCGAGCTTCTCTTACAATCTCCAATGCAATTGGCTCTTCAACACTCCCTTGCTTCTTCTGGCTTGCAGTACAAGTTCGCCATCGTGGTGATGGGCAGGGCACAGTTCATCGAAGACAACGAGTACGTCGTCAACCTGTCGGACTTCATGGCCCAGGCGCCCCAAGGTGGGTGTGGGGGAAGAGAAATCTCTCATGGCTGCAGACTTCTCTGGCAGACCGCAGAGCTCTGTGAAGGGCACTTCAACCCTTTCTGGTCCAAATATTCCTGCAGGAATCGTAAGGTGTTGCAAGGAACTACCTGACGTTTTGAGAAAAAACACAGCAGAAAGTATTTCCAGTTAGCCAGTGTGAGCTTTCTGGTGCATCACCATCATGCTGAGGTTGGGCCTCTGCACTGCATCTTTGAAGCCTGCTTCCTGATGAGTATCATCTGCCTTGGGTGGCATGAAAATAGCCTTCAAATAATTGCACACCGCACCATTATGACTGACATAACGAGTTTGAAGGATTGTGCTCCATAGTCATCGAACTGTTGGCAGATCGGGCGAAAAACTTCTTTTATTGCCCAAAACTCCTATGGGAATATCATTTGCATTATTTGTCCCCGTAGTTCTTGCAAATTTTCACTTTAATACAAAAAAAGATTGGACCAGACAGGGTTAGTGACTTTCTTTGGCACGTCCCCCTATTTTGTGGGAATGGTTCTGGCTGTATAAACTGGGTCTATCTTGGAGACAAGGCAATAATTGATGTCGGTGCGTGTACCAGTGCACAAAGTGGGTCTTTCTTGCGAGGATTTAATGCAATTTGTGATGTGGGCCAACCTTGAAGGCAGTGCAGTGTCGCAGAGCCGCCTACACGCCTCGTAGCATTAACCAGTACAGCTAACTAATATCAGCTGATCTCTTCATAGTTGAAATCTGCGTAGTTGCCATCCATGATCGCGTCAATAGCAACCACCGGTTATTTCGTCCGAACTTGTTACAGCAAATAGTAGTTTCATTTTGTCGGGGCGTGAACATTGGCCAACTGCCTTCAGAACCGCAAGGTTGCCGTACATGAGCGCGTCAATAGCAGCCATGGTTTCGTCCGCAGTGGTTGCGACGAACTGTAGTTTAGCTTCGACTCGGTGCGAAGTTGTCGAAGATGCAGAGCACCGGCTACATTCTGTTGGAGGAACGATTTGTTGGGGACCAGCTCACTAGGGAAAATGTAATCGGGTTGTGCACAGGGTAGCGAAATAAGTCTCAGATGAAGATGCATGCTGCCCTTTTTGGAGCTTAGTGGGGTTCCCTGGGATGAGCATGCTTGAGAACCCCTGGTCTATGATGTTCAGTTACGTAGTCTACAGACGTGCCCATGGCACAAATGAAGAACAACACAGTGCTGACAATGACAAGGGCAATTATTCTGCGTTCTATGCACCAATCTAGCCAGCCGAATTATTACCAATAGCAGCCGATGGGTGCGCAATAAATCAAGTCAAGTCTGACTCACCGCGACCGGATAGCCAGCGAATATGTTCACTCACATGCTGGACACCGACACCTAATCATTCACATGTACAGTCACGTGAACGGTGCCACACTTGAAAGATTGTGTCCATCAATCCCAGTGTCCTACTCCAAAGCCTTCCCCGGGACAGTTGTGTGAAGCGCGCCGTCACACGAGCCGTAAGATTTTCACGATTCTGGCGATGCAGAAAATGTGGTGAAACAATTTCAAATAGGCAGAATTAATTTGTGAGGGGGTAAGGTCACCCTGGCGATCTGTAGGTGAGACTTGCGTTCGAGGCGTGCATCACCATTCTGTGCATTGCAGAGAAGTCCACATACCTGTCTAGTTGCCACGAATTGAAAAAGAGGAAAATAATCTGCTTATTTGTGCATTATGCTAGCCAAAAGCTGCAACTGTAAAAATAACATGTTCAGCAAGTCTAAGTCACTTTGCTAAATGAACAATTCATTTGGCACTGTGGCTTCACCATGTGGAAGGGCAGTAGTAATTTTTGTCCATAGTTAAAATCATAAAATTGCAGCAGTACTTAGCAGACCCGTCAATACATCGTGAACAGTTAATGTACTGCGCAAAATGCGAAAGATAGCGCAGAGCGCAGTCCTAGCAGTTTCCTTCCTTGTTGCATTTTGCACAGTACACGTTTGCGAAGTCGAGGCTCGCTCAATTGCGACACACTTGTGGCACACTTTCTGCACTGCCGCCGTCGTCGTCGAGACACCATGTGTCGTTGGAGTTATTGGTTGAGGTTGCGATGAGGGTGCCTCCCCACCACCACCCCCCCCCCACTCCCCCACCCAGCAGAAGTGGCTGTGTGGAAATAACCTGGAGCCCCTCTGCCATCGCTCCCTCCCCCCTTTCCCCCTCGCTGTCCCCCCGATTTCTGTCCCCCGCTTCCTCGCAGCAACAGCCATGCACCCGCGACCTTGGCTGGGCATTGAGCACGTCAACAAGGCACCGAAGCGGTCTCGCTACAACTACCTCGAGAAGGCCATCAAGATCCACAACTGACCGGCACAGGCCTCCATCTCAACCAGGAGGTGGGCAAGGGTCTTGTTGAACATTGCGGAATTTTGTCTTGTCCGTAAAAGTACTGGCATGTACGGGATTGCCCGTAAAAGTATTGGCATGTACGGAATACCGGGTTACCGGAGAGCTGTATGGCAGAAGCAACGCTGGTAATGACCTCTTGAGACGCACAGTTCAATCCCTTTACTGCCAATGGTGAATGAGCATGTCATGACGAAGGTTGCAGTACCTTGTAATTTTTACTTTGATTTTTTTTTTCAAATATTGCCACTAGAACTTGTTCTGGACATGAGGTTATGTCACATCGTGCCGGCATTGTAACATACCATGTTCTTGCTGAGAGTGCAAAGATCGCGCTGTGGCTTCTGGTCACTGAAATGTGTTGCTCCACCTGTTCTGTAGTAAATAGGTTGACGTCTTACAACTTAAGATTATTTGACTTAATATTATTACATAGAACTGCATGGCCTGTACCTATGTCTTTCACATGCGCAGTGCAGTGAAGGTGTCAGATAATCATGTAAGCACAGAGTTTGTTCCTGTGTCCAAAAAAAAAATTTGTACCAATGTGTATGCCACACGTGTGTACAACTGTTCCACCGTATATGCCGTATTTTGAGCATTTCAGTATGTTGCTTTTCGGGATTGTATGCTTCACAGCATACAATCCATCCTGTCCCGTCATCTATTCCGTGTTTTCTTCCCACCCTGTCACCGTAACACTGGATGTGTAATAACTTCCATTAAATTTGACTCCAGTTAAATTTTTTGGTTAATTCAATACCAACCGAAGCTCGCCAAGCTGGCGCCCAAACATTATTTTGATCCTAAAATGGGCCTTGGTGACCAGTCAGCATGCACACACCTGACCCCTGGTGACCCCATTGGAGACCCTTTCAGCCGCAGTAGTTCTCTGGTGATTAGGGAACGGCGACTGCATTAAACGCACATCATCTCCTGCCGAAAACACCTAGGAAGATCTTGAAGAAATAACGGTAGCTCACAATGTCTGATTACGTAACTTGACAGATTCTAACATGCACCATTATTTTTTTACCTAGACAATTGGTCCGAAGATTGCCTGTGCAGTGCAATTGCATGCAAAACCAAAACTGCCGTTGTGGCCTTGTATACTTTGCCGCATAACATTGCGGTAAAGCTGACTTTCAAAAACAGGCCGCCACTGTGCAACACACGATAGGCCCTTGTCCATTTTTCTTGCTGAAAAGTCATGTGTGCATTAGGTTTCTCATTTGTTTAGGAACTTTAATGTCATTTGTAAGTTAGTTTTCTATTTTGGGTACATAGAAAGTGGGCCTGTGTTTGATTTGGAGGTGTGTTAGAATCGGACAAACACTGCCAAAAGAATGAGGTACGGGTTTTGCCATTTTTAACGTGACAGGGTTAAGGGCTCCATGCCTCAAAAAGTCCGTTGTCGGCGTCAGACGTCGTTTCACCAAAAATAATTCCAAACCACAACCACGTAGGCCCTGCGTGGCGCAGAGGCGTTACTGAACTAATAGAATTTTGAATGCATCAGAAAAATCGTAAAGTACAACCTAAGCAAAACCTACAGACATGATAGCGTTGGAGTTTAATGTAAGTATACCAGAAATCGTAATTCTGTTACGCAGAAACTTGTACACAAGCCCCTTTTCCAGCGTTTCTACCATTTATAGAGCGGCGCTGCCCTCTCGTTTGCTTGCAGCAACACAGTTGCGCTCACCTCCATGCATCTGCAACAAAGCTGCAGTTGCCGGGAAGGGTGCCAAGCAGTTCGTATAACCTGAGGAACATTTATAGAATTTTGGCTTGTCTGTAAAGGTATTGGCATTTACGGAAATAACGGGTTACCGGAATGCTATCGCGTTCCACTCTTGAAGGCGAAGCTTAAGTGTCCTCCGAATTTCTTTCTGTGTCTTGTTTAATCAGGCCTGCCGGATAATTTTATAGATTCCTTTGGTCCAGCCAAGGTCAAATTAATGGAAGTCAACTGTATCTCAGCTCTACCATAGCCTGCTAAGTGTGGTACAAGGTATTCTTCCAAGCCCCTCAGCCTATTTTTTCTCGTATTCTGGTCGCGCAGTGTGAATAAGCCTAATGGATGGTTAGAGGAGGACTATACTTACCAGATTCTATTGTGTGCCTTTCTTCTAAGAAAGTGGGTGATAAACTTGCAGCACATTACAGTACAATACGAAACGGAAACTGCAATTACGGCTGTTTGGCAACAGCCGTCCATCCGAGCAAGCATGTAAGCACCAGTCATTGCAAGATGGCAACAGTTAGTTTGGTATCACATTGGTTGATGATGCCAACACATCACTTTCAACATGTATCCTATTGCCTTCGCAATTAATTTGGAGGGGCATTATTTCCTCACTTTGGAGCCATAAAAAGACTGATCAGATTAACAGCACTATTTTTGTTGCCGCTACTTATAGTCTCGCATTGATCACTAGAGAAACCCGGCACTCTGAGTCATTCAACCACAATGGCAAGGGCACCTAGTTTACGCCGATTGTGTCCACCGCAGTTTCACGGCTCTGGGACAGTGAGGTTTGCCTCTTCGATGTCCCAAAAGGGCCAGTTAGTCATTCCTCATTAGCGTCCAATTACACCTCGAGCACTCAGTGCTTGTGCGCATTCTTATCCAGTTTTATTTTTTTCCCTCGTTTTTTCCTGCAATCCAGTTGCAGCGGAGACGCCAGGTGCGCTTGAGGACGACACTTGCACGCCGCCGCCACCACCATCACAGCCAGGCTGTTGTCCCCTGGCATCTGGCAAAAACGGCGACGACGACGACGGCAGCAGCGGTGGTGGCAACCGGCAGAAGCAGCGAGCGGTGGCGACGGCGCACGCCACCACCGAGAGAGACGCGCTTTCCGGCGGTGGGGGCGGCGGCCCCGCCGTCTTCCTCCTCTTCCCTTGCCGTCTTTCGCATCCTCTCTCCCCCTCGGGCACGGCGGCTTCTCCTTTCCCGAAACCGTGGTGACAGAAAGACAGTGCTGCATCTCCGCGCGTGTGTGTGTGCTACCAAGTACTCTGCGGGCGAGAGCTGGGGGGACGTTTTGTGACTGCATTGCCAAGGATCTTTTTTTTTTTTCTTGTTTCACGCTGCTCACGGCCATGCTTTGCATATTGCCTCCGCTTTCTCCTCCCCCTTCCCCGATTTCTGCCTTCTTCCTTCACTGTGTTGCCTTTTTTTTTATTTTCACCCTTTTTTCTGCCTCAAATATCCTGACACATGTCTTCTGGACGCTCTCTCTGTCTCTGCTTTGATGTGCCAGATCTCCGGTTTTGTTTTTTGCCAGACCTGTAAAAAAAAAAATCCATGCTATATTTACACTCGTCTTTCTTAAACAGCAGCTTGCCTTTACTTGCAAGCCGATCACCCACTCTGCCTCGTTCGAGAACATTTCTTTTATTTAGGGGTGGTTTGAGAAATGCATAGATTGGGCAGCCCTAGCTCCGGTCACTCCCTTTTATTCGCAGGTACTCCCAAGATTTGCAGTATTCTACCCGGCTGAATGAATTGTTTGTGGTGTTTCACTCCCTGGTTGTCAGGTCACCTTAAACCCCACCTTTTGGTATCTGCTTCCTTGGATAACTATCTTTCAGTGCCTGTTTTTCGGTGCCTCTGATAGAGGAAAATTTGTCGCTCTTGGCTTTTAGGCCTAGGTAATGCTAGTCTGTTTTTCTTTTTATTATTGTTGCAGCCTTTCCAAAGTCTGAAACCCGTTAGCATAAAGCTAACTGCCATGTGATCTGTACACTGGCTGAAGCAGAAATTCCTTCGCTGTAGAAAACTTCTTTACCTGTCCATTATTTTTCTTCGGTGCATATGTAAATGCCTCTCTTGCTAGTGTGCATTTTTTTTTATATATATATATATATACTTTGGTCCTGTATGCACTCTATCTACTAGGGAATGCCTGAAGATAGTGTTACTATGTTCTCCTTCAGAGTTCTAGCTTGCCGTTAAACATGCTAGTTGACGGAATACTGGTGCATCAGGGACGCTGATGGCGGTAACTGGACTGTTGCCGCCATCATGTGATGCTCTATTCGAGAACGCCTTGAAACATTGTTGCATAATTGTTCCAAGAGTGGCAGGGAAAAACACGAACGAAATCACTTCAATGATTGTTGCTGTGACGCCTTCGCGCCAGTAGGTACCAGATGGTCATTGCAGTTGCACTTCTGTCTGCTCTGGTGTATGTTCGCACCTCTCCCTGGCATTCTGGTACTGGCTATAAAGTTCTCTACATGCTTACTGACAGCCTAAAACTCTCAAATGTGTTTATCTTTGTGATGATTTATGTAAGCTGAATCGTGCAAACCAATTTTTTTTTTGTTCTTTTTAGATTTGTACGCCCTTGTTACATCTTTTTATTGTTGCAGAAAGTTCATTGTGCTGTTGAATTCTGCAACCTAATTGTGCAAGGCCTTTTGGAAGGTTGTGCATCCTTGTTGCATACCCGCTTAGACATTTTATAACCTTTGGGGTGTAATTTACTCTAATTCTGATTACTTTTGTGCGCACTTCTGGCACTTGGCGCCTTTTGCTGCGGTACTGTGCGGCTTGCGTACCGTTCTAGCCGGGAGAATAGCGAGGTTCAGAGTTCGACGAAAGAGATGCTCTAAAAAAAATGTCCATCAGTGTGGTAATTACACTATGTAGGCGGTGTAGTTTAACTCTAGTGACTGTACACTCAGTGGGTGTAGTCATATCCGTAATGGTGCGAAATGCTACTCTGGAACAGTTTTCCACCCTTTGGGCTGTACTTTAGTCCCACAGCAATGATCACCTGTCTTGCATTCTTTCCTTTAAAACTCTGCGCTAGCTGCTTTCCTGTTCAAAATGCTTTTCACGCTGATAATGCCCCCCCCCTTTCGTGACCTGGAAGTACCGGGTGCGCTGCACAGATATGCAAGTCAGATGATTACTGTTGTGGGACAGATGTGGCCCTAAAGGATAAACTGTTTTTTGAGTGTACCCTCATGCCTTTCTCAACTACGGAGTACCGAGGCTCGATGTTGAAATAAGGAAATGTGCTGCAATATGTCCATCAGTGTGTGGACACACCACAGAGGGCGCACTTCAACTCCAGTTACTGTTTTTGCTCAGTGGGGTGTAGTTACATCCAGGAGGGTGCGAAATGCTCGAGTTTGCACCTTTCATCGCGAGCATTCGTAGCGACAAGTGGGTGATCTCGGCGGGCGCAGTAGGTTTTTCGAAATGGAGCCGACAAAGGCGGGTGATGTACTTAGAAGCATTGCAGGCGTGTTGCTAGCACTGATAAAGAACTTGGTCACTGCGGAGTCTCTCTCTCGTTATTTTTCCTTTTTTTCTTAGTTACTGTTTTTCGGCAACTCTTCTCCAGTGTTTTCAATGTGTGGGTTCGTTTGAGTGCTCTTTATCCTCCACCACAGCGAGATGCACAGCTTGCAATACTACACTACTTCTATCACATTGTAAGGGAACACTGCCTTGCGTACACTCTAAAATCAATTCACATCCTTTGGGGTGTATCTTTGTCGCACAGCAATAATCGCCTGTCCTTGGTTCCTTTCCTAAATGCTGCATGCCCGGTGCTTCCGAACGGCATGCGCATTATCAGCGTGACATGGTATTCTTCACAGGAAGGTAGTGAGCGCAGGGTTTTCGAAAAAGGAAGCGGAAACGATACAGAGGGTGATTATTGTGGGACAAAGGTGCACCCAAAAGGGTGTCAAATTGTTACTGTACACCACTGAATGTATTTTACCCCCTTTGGGATGTACATTATTGGTTTTTTAACGCTTTGCATCCGCTACTTTCTTGTTGGGAACACCGTATGTGGGGATGAGAGTTGCATTTCCGGCAGGAATGTGCCAGGCGCACGGTGTGAACAAAATCTTAAGTAAATGCATCCCAGATGTTTATTGTTGCGCAGTGAAGTGACGCCCCAGCTCTAGTAGTGTCACATAAGTGAAGATGCATTGAAAAGTGGAGGCCTTCGTTTCATGGTTCTTTGAGATTTTTCGATAAAAAGAAAGGTCAGTACTTTCCACTGAAAACTTGAGAGTAGTGCGTTTCTTTTATTCCTCCGTTATGCTTTTTGCATTATGAAAATGAGCTGGCAGTTGTTTTTGTACATGTTTTTCTACAAAAACAGCGGCGTTTGAAGCCTTAGTGTTGATTTCAGCGCAGTGAGAAAGGAATGAGAAAGTAAGAGCCCTCTCTCTTCAGGCAGGTGTAGGCAAAAATAAAGCTAACCTTCCTTCTTTTATGTTGCGCTTTATGCAATGACTTTCGGAACAGGTTGGTTCGGTTGCACTTAAGCATCAGTCCCTCCATTGTATTAAAGGCTAATTTGTACGTGCTAGAGATGTGCAAGAACAGATGTTTCAACTGCCCTGCGTTCCACAGCGACTATTTTTTGTACGTACTCCACAATTGCCTTTTTTGTACGCACTTCACACGGAGGTGCTTTCGTTGACTTTTTGTTCGCAGGAGTAAAGCGTGCAGCTTACATTCGTCAACACTAGCCCTTGTGCATGTCACATGTACAACTGTTCCTTATGCAGTTTTAGCGTAGGCATGTGCAGTACATGGCAGTGAACTATTTTTGTGCATAGTGTCACCCCCCTCTTCCTACCCTTCCCCCCCCCCCCCCTCTGTCTTTGAGTAATGCTAAGACTCGTTTGTTGGAGGAGCAAGTCAGCTGGCACATTAAGCATTTATGAGGGGATTTAACTCTCTGATGTTGCCATCTCTTTCCCGTTCGCTTCGTTCATTCGTTGGGCACAGTCTCGTAAACCTACACCTTGCGGTGACTGAAGTGGCGTGTTTAGTACGAGTTGGTCGCTGTCCCTTCTAACAGTGTGCGGAACACAGCGTCAGTAGAGAGGAACGTTGTTTAAATGGCTCCATAAACTCCGTAAAAGGCTCCGTTAAAAGTTTTACCAACCAGCCCAAGCCTATACTCTTCTCCGTAAACTGCCAGATCATTAGCCCTCAGATTCTGCGTAGAGGAGGCTCTGTGTGCAGTACCATGCATGAGGGGGGCATTGTTTTCCTATTCTGTTCAGGAAAATGTGCCAACCGCAGTCAATTGGAAAAGGCAACTTTCACGATGAAAGGAACTGCTGTGCAGTCTTTCCCAGAAGGGTGACGCTGCCTTCTGCGGGGGCTTAGTTGCGGAGCAGGTTTCTCCTGCTGTGGAGGGGGGGGGGGGGGGGTGCGGCGGGTGCAGATGGCGAAATGGGGCTCACCTCTAAATGCTTCCCGTGCGTGGAATTTGAGTTCGAATGAGCGTGCCGTTTAACTGGAAGAACCGTTTAATACCTTGATCCTTTATCAGTGCAACAATCTGGCACACACCTACCTGCGGCTGCGACAGATTCTGGCTCCGTGAGTAGCAAGGTAGCCAGCAGCGCAAATTTGCATTCTTGTCCCGCTTTTGTGTCGAGGTTCCTTCAGTCTTTTTGTTGTTTGCAACGAGGAGCAGTCTTGTCGGAAGAGGACCGGTGGTGGGAAGGGAATAGCCAACTGCAAGGCCATACCGTCATTTTTCATCGAGGATAGACACAAGTCGCCAGCATAGTTCTGTGTTGACACTTTTTTTTCTTCTTCCTACTTCCGTCGCTGTCGTTTTGTGGGGGAAGATGCGACACTAGAGTCGGATGCAAGGGAGGGGGAGGGCTGAGAATTCTCAGCTGTTCTCTAGAGTTCTTTTTTTTATTATATGCATGTACAGATAAATGCAAGTGCGGTAATGACGTGCTTGCGCGCCAATGTGAGAGGAGTGTGTGCGAAACGGCATGTCTGTGTGTGTGCGTGTGAGTAGCAATTTTTTTCGGCTTTGTCGCGTGCGCCCGTTTGTGAAGTGGCGCCCCCCAGTGGACATTGAGGAACCTTAACGGGCAGTAATATTTAGTGAATGTTGTGGATTTTTTTTTTTTTTTTTTTGAAAATAAAACTTGGAAGGACGAAAGAAAAAACACTGGCTTGTCTGCTTTTCGTTTGTGCCTTCATTAGTGTACATTTGTAAGCTCAACTTTTTCTTCCTTCGCGCACTATGCATTCTTATTGCCTTAGAGTAGTGCTACCTGCCTTGATGGCCTAGTGGCAGTGGCTGTTACGTTGTGCTGTGCCAAAACGAGGTCATAAGTTCCATTTCTGAACGCATTGCTACGAAGACGCAACGCTCATTTACTTGGATGCAGTCTTCGGTGAAGGGCGGAAATATTTCACAAGATTGAGCTAGGACTAGTTGGTTAGGATTCGGGGTAGAAAAAATTATGTACGGACAAGGACACAATAGGGGGGGGAACGAACAGTGCTGTCCGTTTCCCCTGCTCTTGTGTCGATGTCTGCACGTGCGTAACTTTTCCTAACATGAAGCTGGAAATGTTGGCCTGGCGTACTAAAGTTAGGCAAGTTGCGGACACCAAACTATTTGGAACGTCTGTGATCTCAACTTTTTCTCCCTTTGCACACATTGCAGGCCTATTGCCATAGAGTAATGCATTCTGTGGTGACTGTGGCCATCTTTAGCAGTGCTTGAGAACTCTGGTTCGAATCTCGGCTGCAGTTAGGTGTGGGTATAATGTAAAAGCCTCGGTGTACTTTCGATTTTAGGAGAACATGATTAATGAACCACGAATGTCCAAAATTGTAAGGCCCTGCTGCAGGGCCTCTGGTAGGCTGTGTTGCTTTGTAATGTTCAACCCATATTTTAATTTGATTCGATTAGGGTACCGCAATGACACTCGTCCCTCTTGGGACTTGTGTATAGGTGAGAAAGTTTACCCAAAGATGTTTGACCGATCACGTTTGCAATCTTCTGACTGACTGTGCTGCTTATAAGGACGGGGAAGGAGGGAGTGACAAGGAAGCAAGAAAGGATGCGACCATATGCATGTTCATATCCTAAGGGCCTGGTCACGGCCTTGAAGCTAAGCCTGTGCTAGAGTAGTATTGACTCTCAAATTTAGTGTCCCGCCTTCATTGCTTTATTTTTTCCGGATAGCTCCATAGTTGCAGCACAAAGCCTTAATTCCTCAAGAGTGACAATTATTGCATCTCCTTGCGTACTGCCTGTTGTGAGGTTCCATCAATCGCAGCACTGCTTTGAAGAGGGTCACGTCGCTGAAAGCGGAGGTGGTGGTCGTCTGGTATTGCAACTAAAGAAACTGCTGCTCAGCCCGGTGCGATGAAATTGAAAGTTGCGCAACGACTGTTTTGTCGAAAGCTGCCAAATTGGCACTTCAAATTGTTCGCTTCTCTCGGAAACGAACACGGGGGAGCCCATTTCCTCTCTTCTAATCAAGCACTAAGTGTGCTGCATTTGGCAGGGCTCACGGTCATAGTGTGTATGCATCAGTGGTATCTAGGGGTGTGCGAACATTCAAAACTTTCTATTAATGAATTGAATGGTATCCTATTAGATTTGGCGTTCGAATTGGAGAGTTGCTATTCATAAATGCAAATATCTTTAGAATATTTCGGAATGGTCCACTGTGCCCAAGTAAACAAAGTTGGAGCAAGGTCATGGCAATGTATTGCCGTACAGGCATAGACAAAACATGAAAACGTGTATATTAGAGTGGGCTACGTCACTTACCTAGCCGTGCTTTACAGGCTGTACTGCGATAATTTGCACTCGCTGAAGAACCGTGTGCATGTGATAAAACTTGTGCTTCTAAAGCTTTGTTTGTGCTTTTCATAACGCCTCTTAACGTACTACGTAATGACAGAAGCTTGCTAACTTGGATGTGAACATTGTTTTATGTTACTTCTGATAATCACTGTTCATTATTTGAAAACTACTCGAAAAGTATTCAATATTCGGTTTGACTAGGTTTGCTTCTGGCACTATTGAATTTGGTCTCAAATATCTCTATTCGCACACTTCTAGTGGTATCTGTTGACACAAGACTGCCACAACAGGTTTTGACGACTATGAACCTCCTTCATTGCGTCTGAAGCCGCAACGCACTTGGTGCACATTATGAACTGGTCGCATTAAAAGGCAGCGTAATTATTTGTTGTGCTCTTGGAGAATGGCAGATTGAAGCCCCTTGTAGCATAATTACTGGGTTTACAGCTATTCAATAAAGTAACAAAAATGACATTTCCTATCTGTGCTTGTTAAATAACATTCTCGGCCTTCGTTGAATATGACCGGCCAAGTTCTTGGTAACACTTTTCACTCAAGGGCCTATATACTAATGAAGAGGTAACCATATGGGGCGTGATCGCGGAAATATCTCGCTTTCCGAATGTTTGTTACCAATCTTGTAATTCACAGGCACACAGAATTTGTCAGAGTTCATCGGCGCAGCGAGGCAGGAGTGCCAATTGAAAACTGCCTACTCGGTGCTGAGCACGAGGTTGCGGGATCGAATCCCGGCCACGGCGGCCGCATTTCGATGGGGGCGAAATGCGAAAACACCCGTGTACTTAGATTTAGGTGCACGTTAAAGAACCCCAGGTGGTCTAAATTTCCGGAGTCCTCCACTACGGTGTGCCTCATAATCAGAAAGTGGTTTTGGCACGTAAAACCCTATATATTATTATTATGCCTACTCGGTGTCGTGGCAGTAGGCAAAGTGAATGTTCGGAAAGAGCTATGCTTGTGTGATATTGCCCCCTCTCTCTCTTTTTAGTTGTAGCTAAAGGGGCGCTCAGAAGAAATAGGGATTGTTAGTTCGCAGCAACATTCCTTGCTAGAAAAAAAAAAGCCTCAGAGAATGACTAAAAAACGTTTAGACATCATCTTTCTTAACCTCAATTTAACTGTACCTATTGGGCTTCTTTTGGAGCTCCTGTTGACAACAGTTGGAGTGAGCGTTGCACCTCTATGGAGGATTCTTGTTCACTCAGGGTTTCTACCTTACTACGGTTGCTTTAATGTTCTGGCTTTTACTTCGTGCGCTTTCCATGGACACCACCCAAATAATAGCAAACCTCCCATATTTTGTACGTGCAATTTGAACAAGGGGAATAGGGATGCTGCTGTATTTGTCTCGCCAAGGTTTCACGGGTATGCCTGGTTGCCTTATTCCAATTTGAACAGCCTGTCATGTTACAAGAGTACTATCGAAAAGCTTGCAAGTAGAATTAAAAACGGGGGGGGGGGGGAGGGCTCATATGTTAGGATTATCATAATTAGACAAAGGTATTTCGCTCTCGCGGGCAGCATTCCTTGGGGTAGTTACTCGGGCGGGTTTCCCACGCTGCTAAGGCGCTCGCCTCGCACCTGCCTAAGCTTTTCCTAGTCTCTAGAGCCGCTCGAGTTAGCTTGACTCACACTAAATAATGTCCGCGCATCCTTGGGCGATCGGAACCTGCGCCCGGCCGGCTGAACAAGGCGCTCTGTGCTGGCCACGAAGGTCCATGTCTCGGTAAGGTGCCTGGTTTAGCCTCGTGCGGACGCAGTAAGCGCGGCGACTATCTTATATTCCTTCATCTTTTAAAATTTTCCATAATTAGAAGCATTTATCTCGGAAACCATACTTAGTTCAAGGAAACTTTCCATGTCTCAATAATTTCTCTTGTCGCATTCGAGTGCTGTTCGCCATGTTATCGGTTGTCCAACGCAACTTTGCCTCAAGTCTCTACATTTACTACGGCAGTTTTTCGCGTGCGCACCATCGCCACGCACATTAAATTTATATCTCCTCCCGTTTCTCTCCCGCGCGGGCGCTTTAGAACCACGGCGCTGCAATTATGTTTGAGTAATTTCCTTTTTCTTTTCTCCTCCCTTAAACTCATTCTCTCAACTACTAATCGCAGAAACAAGTGAACAGCGCTCGCATTCGTTCCCATGATGGAAAAAAAAAAAGAAAAATATATAGGAAATTATCAGTCGTAGCACTCGTAGTATAGCCCTCTGGGCCGTTCTCTTTTCGAAAATAGTCATGTTAGGATTATCATAATTCAATCAATCAATTATCAATCGCGGGCAGCATTCCTTGGAATAGTTACTCGCAAAGGCTTCGCTAAACGCGCGGCGCTCGCCTCGCACCTAGTCTCTAGAGCCGCTCGGGTTCCCTCTCATCGACGGTCGGCCATTTTTTCAAGAAATTATGCCTTCCAACCACTTCCAATCGACCATCGCGGACAACATCAGGCTCTTCCCATGTAAGCACGAGGCTCTGTACAGGAGCTACGCCGCTTCAAAGTAACCTGGCGCCTGGCGGACCAACCGACTGAGCCATCTTTCCGGCCGGCATCCAGGGGTCGCGAGTTCGAATCCCCAATTTTCTTCCTTTTTCCTTTTATATCTCTTTTCTTCTAGTTTATCATTATAACAGGCAATTACATATCTTCGCCACGACCGTCTGCACGGGGACCCTTTTAAAATGGCCGCTAACGTGCAGGTTATAAATTGCCCGGTTTCTCCAGTTGAGTGCCACGTGTGCGGTTTAACCGAGCGCACAGCAATGTAGGTTGAATGACGCATACCGCTCCCGTCTCCCTAGTGCTTAGGCTCGCTGCGCGTTCCCAGAAAAACTACGTCAGCTACCTCCCCTCGCCCTCCATTCCCTCCTTCTCGATAGCTCTAGTATAATCACTGTCCAGAGGAGTAGAAAGCGTGAAGACACCACTGAGAGCCGTCGAGGTCGCCTGCTTTGTGCGAATCTCGGCGCAGTAGTGCGATTGCCACCCGGGAACGCGAGTGTTCGGACGACAAGAGAAGCAGGCACGACGAGCGGATCATACGACACTCGGGGCCTCGTGGTAAGCGCTGAAAAACTTTTCCCTTTTTATTTTTACGCGCAAGTGTTAAGAGCTGTTCATATTTAGCAAAAATGTATCGTGTACCTAGGCGCGCTCAAGTCCGCGTGCATCCGTAAGATGCGGGAAACAAGAGGCTATCGGGCAACCGAGAATTGACACTACGTCGTGCAGCCTGTACCGATCAGCAAAAACCTGCAAAGGGTAGACAAATTAGCGGATCTCTTACGCATGTAGGGTCCTCTGGGCCGTACTTGTCGGCGACAGGGTAGCCTAGCCGCCTGCGGCATTATCTTACTGAGCTATATGTCTTACGCTCGCTTGCGGTAGTCGGAAGTTCAAATCCGCCTCATTTTTTTTTTATTTAAACGATGGTGTATATGCGTATGACATCCTCCAGTGCACTACATCTGCAGGCTTGGAGTGGCGCCTGATACCGGCGAAGATGCCGAGAGCGAGTGGGGCTATACCAAGCCGGGTACAACCAAATTAGGAAGGCCCGCTAAGCTTCAACAAAGACACTCCCTCACCAGAACAGGAATTGGCCTCCCTGGTGCAGTATTGGAATGCATCATGTAACCGCACAAAAACAAGGGACAAAGAAGGAACACACAGGACAGGCGCGGAACTTCAACGAAGGTTTACTCCGGGAAATCTCACATTTATACAAGTATCGTAATCACACTTGCTATCATCAGATACTTGTATAAATGTGAGATTTCCCGGAGTAAACCTTAGTTGAAGTTCCGCGCCTGTCCTGTGTGTTCCTTCTTTGTCCCTTGTTTTTGTGCGGTTACATGATGCATTCCAATAACGACCACCAACTAGCCCGCTTATCCCTGTTAAATATGCTACTGGTGCAGTATTCGGCCGCAAATTAACCTCCCTAATGAAATGATCTCCTCAATGATATATGGCCCTCAGTACCCAGTGGCTGCGGAGCACCTGACCAAGGCGCGGCGGTCAGACTTGCAACGCAGCAGAGGGTGCTAAGAATATCGGGGTCCGGACAGGCGGCCAATGGAAACTGACCCTTGCAACGTTTAACACCCGAACGCTCTCAAGTGAAGCAAGCTTAGCAGGTCTCTTCGAAGAACTATCAGACATGGGTTGGGATATTATCGGCCTTAGTGAGATTAGAAGGCCTGGTGAGGCTTACACATTGCTGAATAATGGCCATATCCTCTGCTATAGAGGTTTCCCGGATAAGAAGCAATACGGGATAAGATTCCTAATCTATAAAGACATAGCGGGCGAGATGGACGGATTCTATAGCATCAACAAGAGGGTAGCAGTAGGCGTAATCAAACTCAATAAAAGATATAGATTAAAGATAGTACAAACCTACGCTCCAACTTCCAGTCACGACAATGAGGAAGTAGATCAGTTTTATGCAGATGTTGAATCAGCGATGAGAAAAGTGCAAACGCGGTATACAGTAGTAATGGGGGACTTCAATGCAAAAGTGGGGAAAAAGCAGGCGGATGAACAGGCGATTGGCAACTACGGTGTCGGTTCTAGAAACGCTAGAGGTGAAATGCTGGTAGAATTCGCAGAAAAGAATAAGCTGAGAATAATGAACACTTTTTTCAGGAAACGTAGCAACAGAAAATGGACCTGGAAAAGCCCCAACGGTGAAACAAGAAATCAAATTGATTTCATACTTTCTGCCGATCCCAGCATAGTGCACGATCGGATAAAATGTAGTGATCATAGGTTAGTGAGGGCCAGGATCCACCTCAATTTAAACAGAGAAAGAGTAAAATTGGTCAAGAAAGAACAGGTCAACTTAGAGGCAGTAAGGGTAAAACCAGACAAATTTCGGCTGGTGCTTGCAAACAAATATCCAGCCTTAGAACAGAGAGATGATGATGATGACATAGAGGTAATGAATGAAACCGTAACGAGGCTGGCTTCAGAGGCAGCAATTGAAGTGGGAGCCAAGACAATCAGTAGGCAAGCTCTCCCAAGTAACAAAGGATTTGATAAAGAAACGACAAAGAAGGAAAGTGTCCAACTTAAGAGATAAGATAGAATTCGCGGAACTGTCAAAACTGATCAACAAGGCGAAAATAAGTGATATTCGAAACTATAACGTGAGAAAGACTGAAGAAGCCGTAAAAAATGGACGCAGCCTGAATTATCAGTGAGAAGGAAACTTTGCATAGGAGAAACCAAGATGTATGTACTAAAAGATAAGCCGGGTAATATCATCAGCAATCTCGAAGATATAGTAAATGCAGCGGAAGCATTCTATACTGACCTTTACAGTACCCAGACGACTCAGGAGCGCTCTATTCAAAACAATAATGAACAGTATACAGAAACTCTTCCTATAACTGGAGACGAGGTCAGAAAGGCCTTGCAAGGCATGAAACGGGGAAAAGCGGCAGGAGAGGATGGAATAACAGTCGATTTAATCAAAGATGCATGAGACATAATGCTAGGAAAACTGGCGGCTCTCTATGCGAAGTGTCTATCGACTGCAAGGGTCCCAGAAAACTGGAAGAATGCAAAATTATACTAATGCACAAAAATGGCGACGTTAAAGAACTAAATTACTCCCAGTATTATATAAAATATTTACCAAAATAATCTCCAATAGAATAAGGACAACACTGGAATTTAGTCCACCAAGGGAGCAGGCTGGCTTCAGGAAAGGTTACTCTACAATGGATCACATCCATGTCATCAACCAGGTTATCGAGAAATCCGCAGAGTACAATAAACCTCTCTATATGGCTTTCATAGATTACGAAAAAGCATTTGATTCAGTAGAGATACCAGCAGTCATAGAGGCATTGCGTAATCAAGGAGTACAGACCGCTTACGTAACTACCCTAGAAAATATCTACAGAGATTCCACAGCCACCTTAATTCTACACAAGTAGAAAGATACCTATAAAGAAAGGGGTCAGACAAGGAGACACAATCTCTCCAGTGCTATTCATTGCGTGCTTAGAAGTATTCAAGCCATTAAACTGGAAAGGCTTAGGAGTAAAGATTGACGGCGAATACCTCAACAACCTTCGGTTTGCCGATGACATTCTATTCAGCAACAATGCAGACGAGTTACAACAAATGATTCAAGACCTTAACATGGAGAGTGTAAGAGTGGGACTGAAGGTTAATATGCAGAAGACAAAGATAATGATAAATAATCTGGCAATAAGGGAACAAGAGTTCAAGATCGCAAGTCAGCCTCTAGAGTCTGTGGAGGAGTACGTTTACCTAGGTCAACTAATCACAGGGAACCCGGACCATGAGAAGGAAATTCACAGAAGAATAAAAATGGGTTGGATCGCGTACGGCAGACATCGTGAGCTCCTGAATGGGAGTTTACCGTTATCATTGAAAAGGAAAGTATACAATCAGTGCATTTTACCGGTGCTGACATACGGCGCAGAGACTTGGCGGCTGACAAAGAAGCTTGAGAACAAGTTAAGGACCGCGCAAAGAGCGATGGAACGAAGAATGCTAGGCATAACTTTAAGAGACAGAAAAAGAGCGGTTTGGATCAGAGAGCAAACGGGCATAGACGATATTCTAATAGACATTAAGAGAAAAAGATGGCGCTGGGCAGGTCATGGAATGAGCAGACTAGATAACCGTTGTACCATTAGAGTGACAGAATGGGTACCAAGAGAAGGGAAGCGCAGTAGAGGACGGCAGAAGACTAGATGGAATGACTAAATTAGGAAATTTGCGGGTGCTATTTGGAATCGGTTGGCGCAGGACAGGGGTAATTGGAGATCGCAGGGAGAGGCCTTCGTCCTGCAGTGGACATGAATAGGGCTTAGGCTGATGATAATGATAGGGTGGGTGGGGGGAGATAAGTTGGTATGGGTGCATTGGTACAAACTGCACAACAAGACTGGACGCAAGGTAAGAAAGGGAACACGCATGCATCTTAGTAACTGGCCAGCAGCAACGTAGCTAGGACTGACTGTATGCCATATAAGTTTGTCTTCGTTCTTTCAATAAACTTGCAAGTCTGCCTCCGTGACCTGTTCCTTTTCTTAATTACCTTTTGTCCCGTCTTGTTGCACAGTGTGCACCACTCTAGGTTGGCAGCTTTTGAAAATTTTTTCAAAATTGAAATTTGACAACACTGGACAGCTGAAGACTTTTGGAATAGAGTTTCTGACAAGAATTGCTTATTATTGTGGATTTTGGGTGTTCATGCCTCCGGGCTCGAGTTATATACAGGTGTATGAGCGGCCCCAGCCGAAAGACTCCCGAGAGAGCTAGGCTTTCTTCCCACCCAATAAAGTTTATTAGGAGGGGAGCATTCGTACCAGACGGAGGCAAGTGTGGCTAAAAGGCTAACCACTATGCAGGTTCGTTTGTTCTCTGTCACAGCTGGCTCATGATCGCTGTGGGGGATTGGCCAAGGTGCAGGTTAGTTTACCCGCCCTCTTTGTCGGCGTTGGCAGTGGTAGTATTATGTATTGTTGAGGAAGTCGCTGGCGTCGGGTCTCGCGTTTAAGCGGGCAGCTGAACTGGAGCCGTATTCTCAGGCTATCATTTTCGGAGATAGTTTCACTTTTGCCAGCGACTGCACTGCAGTCGACAGCCGGGTGAGTAGGTTGCTGAGTTGACTGCATCTATACAGTAACTCTGCTTACAGTGCTCTAAGGACCAATGAGTTCTAAGAAAGATCAAGACTGCGAAAGCGATGAAAGAAGGTGAAAGACACTCATAATGCAAGTCCCCCAGAACGCCTTAGCATGCTGTCTGCAGGAATGTTGCCACTGCAGCGTTTTTATAGTTCTTACATTTACCTTGATTTTTCGACGTTACAGACTTGCTTTTCCGCGTTGCATCTAGGCAAGTTTAACCAGACTGTAAAAAACAGTTGTAGAATTGCGTCGGCATAGTTTCTAAATAATACTAATATGAAACTCTATGCGTGCCGGTGTCGACTGTGGCCGACTTCGCCTGGGCTTGGACAGGTTCGGCATCTCGCCTGGCAACCTTGACCGGTCAGTATGGCGGCTTCCATGGCTTCTGCTGCCGCGAACAGCAACGACGATGACGACGAGGTGGTTCAAGAGGTATTGTAACAATTTTAATTTACCAATTCGCGTCCTCGTTTAGCACGAGTGGTGTTCGCCAAACCTCGTAATTATTTCTTTCAATGACATCATGTGTTGATTGCGTCAGCGAGGAAAACACGGTGACACATGGCGTGCATGCCTGCCTGTCGGAATTTCGCGACGTTCAGCTCTAAAAGTTGGGAAGCTTTTTGGACAGTTCTTAATTGCGAGAATATAAAATACTGTCCCGTCCTGCATTGTATCGAGATGCGCTAAATTTGCAGATCAGCACTGCATTTCGTAGAAGCCAATAGGCAGCGTTGAAACCATGCGTTCGAAATGTACGCTGCTGCAGCGTCGGCGTAATCACCTAGCGTCGTTCTTTGCCAGCGCTGGCGCACAAACCCGAAGTTTCGATAGCGCAATTCAAAGAAATCATTTAGAATGGTAAGTCACGTAAGTTTGTAAGCACCTGTGAGGAAAATGGCCTTGCGTTCGACGATACGTCAGGAGGGGCAGTTTGTATTATTAGCTCGATCGTAGACGTTGTGACAGTTGGTAAACGTCTTCAGAAACAAAAACAGAAAATACGTGATTTAGCAGTTTTGTGAAATGTGCCGGGGTAGGTTGCGGGTGGTCAGTTTTTCAATTGCGCGTTACTGTCTGAGCGTAGTATACAACTATCACGGAACGCTTCCCACGCCGTGTCATTCTATTGGCACGGGCACTCGCTGGAATCGAAGCGGCAGCCTCATGTTATCCCAAAGCGATCAGCTGAGAACACATCATCTCGCCGCGCCTGCGTTGCTCTCGCACGGCGGTCTTCATCACATTAGTGCTGGCGGCCTGTTTCACATTACATGTGTTGTCTCCAGCGCTTGCTTCTGTTGTCACGACTTGCAGATCCAAAGTCGCCTGTTCCTGCCACTCTCCCTCACCGTGGCCTCACTGGCTGTTGCGTTGCTTGATAAAAGAGGCGGCGTTACAACATGGAATGTTTAATTGGTGAATATAAGCGGTGCAACTTATTTGCGCAAGAGGCGAGTGAAGAACCCGTTAATTTCAACCCACGAGACACAGATTGCACTAGCTAGTAGTCATCGCTTGCAAGCTAACATCACTCTGCTCTCTGCCATTGTTTGTCTGTCTGTTGGCTGTTATGTTTGTTTCACCCATCTCTCTTGACTTGGTTGCCGCGATTTTCTGCTGATGGGCGTTATGCGGCACTGGCAGGTTTCATTCACACCCGTATAGTGAGAATTGGGGTGCACAACAAAGAACACCAGGCGCCCAAAATTTGTCTAGCCCCCTCCACTGCGGCATCTGTCAAAGACCCCTCCCACCCCGCTCCCCTCCAGTGTTGTTGCCTGGCAATGTTTAAACCCAACAAATTGGTAATCAATCAATGTTTATTTGTTTCAGCTGGACGTTTACATATCAAAGGCCCTGGCTGACAACCTCTACCTCCTTCAGTATCCGCATCGGTCGGTCGGCCGCTCCTACAATGAGGACCACTGCGTTGCCGCAAGGGTTAAGCCAAAACAGCACAAGGTATTCTGTCTGGCTGATGTTAGTTCGTTACAATACCCCTAGCTTCCTCATCTTCACATTAGGTAGTGCTACCCACATGAGGAACTTTGGTACGACTGAATCCTGTCCAGAGCTTGCCTGCATTTACCTGGATTGTGCAGCAGGTAGCATACGAGATCCCTGTGCCATTGCTACTTTATAGAGACTGAGTGGCCTCCCAGACCTGTAGAATACCGAATGGTATTAGACAAAGTTGGTGCATAGCCATAAGCAAGCTCACAGCCGATCTGCATGTGGACAGATGGGAGCCAAGATAAGGACATCCTTGTCACCCGGCTATCCTTCATCTGAAGTTCAGCTCTTAAACGCTTTAAGTCATACTGGTCCCGCAATTCATCAAGGCAGTCCCTGTAAATGATAGATGGAAACAGCATGGCAGTCTAACCACACGAAACTGCAGTGGCGCCAGCTGTTGTACATTGTTTTATCAGTTGCTTGCAGGCAGCTTGCACGTGACAAAACTGATGCCACGTTGTGGAACCTTCCAACAAGTCTCCAGTGGGCTGCCAGTGATTGGCAGACCGGAATATCATGCAGTGTTTGGCTGTGATAGTTGCAGAGATGAGGCAGCGTCTTGTGTTTTGTTATGTGATGCTTGTGCCCGTCTCGTCTCTTGCCACCGTCCCATAGTTTGTGTGCAAAAAAAACCTACCGTTTTGAAATATTGTGCTAACTCGCTCAAACCAGTATACTTTCATTCGTGTTTTTTACTTTGATTACTTCAGTTGCTGCTTGGCATATGACAGTTGTGTTTCGTGTTCCTTTTCATGGGCTTTTTCATCATTCTAAATACCAATGTATGAAAAATGCATGTTACTAATGGTGTTCTTGCCACTGTATTGGTCTTATCTGTTATTGGTTGGGCTCGCTTGCTAAAGACTGCATGGGGTGTCTGTTGGTAATTTGTCGTGGGTGTCTAGAGCACGGGCTTATTGCTGTTTCGTGCTGTTGCCACCAGGTGGAGCTAGAGTTCGCCCTTGACACGCATGACTCAAGCTATGACAGGCTGCGTGGTGAACAGTTTGCCGCCAATGCAGATGGCAGCGGGGGCCGTGCCACCGATCAAAAGCCACTTTTCAAAAGGTGAACATGAATTGACATTTTTGCATTTTTGTGCTCGATTTTTTTTTCTTTCTTCGCACTAGTTGTTAAAGGGAACTGTTGCATCACTCTACATTGGTAGACTACCTGTCCAAGAAACCTCACCACGTGTGTTTTGTGCCTAGATATTAAATTGCGGAGGTATCTCATGAAAACGGCGGCGCACGTTTTTTGTTTATGCCCTTCAGTTGCCAAATGAATGATTAGTTTCACTGCATCTTTTCTTTCTTTCTTTTTTGCATAGTCAGAAATGTGAAAAGCGTACTGCTGCAGGACAGTTTAAGAAATTTAAGTTGTTTCTGTATGTTTTGCCAAGTTTACAGAAAGTGGTCTGTCTCCATGCGAGGACTCTTCACAGGGACGTCAGACATGAGAACATCAACTATCTTATGTCTGCTGGCATACTTGGGAAGCACCCATCCAGCCAATTAAGGGAGGAGATTGTTCTTGAAATGGCCAGAAATATAGGGAAAAAAGTAATTTTCAGAAAAATGTGTTTTCGCTAATTTTACGCATTCATGAATCCCTCCGAAATCTGACAGCTAAATTTACTCGAAAAAATATTTTAAATATCGGCATTACGTGCGCCCGGGTGGGCGCAAAATGACCGAAGAGTAGCCAAACTTGTTTGGTTGCAGTTTGTTCGCATGCTCGCAACCTGCGAATGGGGTGACTGGCGGCCGCCATCTTAGGCTTGTTTTGATGTTGCTTTCATTGTGTGTATTCTGCCTATCTTCAAAATGCTGTTCATGTAGACGAATCCATAGCGTTTTCTACAAAAAATTGCAACTTTCCTGCAATTTGGAGGCATTCGGGCGGGTCAGCTGGTGCAAGACAGAGGTAATTGGAGGTTGCTGGGAGAGGCCTTCGTATTGCAGTAAACATGAAATAGGCTCTTTTAGTCTTTTGTGTTGTTTGTAAACATTTTCCCACTGGGGCTGGTTTACAAGTTCTTCAGCAAATTCAAGGGTTGCTTGAACATTTTTCTGTGGTGTAGATTGTACTAAGTGTGCATTTTTCTTGCTTCTTCGAAAACAGTACCATGATGGATAGGCAGCTTCTGACGTCAACAAAGTCGACAAGCTCTGCTGAAAACTATGCTGTCGGGATTCTCAGGCCAGGTTTGGACTCTTTCTGTTGATTTGCCTCCCTTTTGTGAAGCCCAGAACTGCGACTTTCCATTTGATGGCGTTTAATTATATGCCGGATCAGTGGTAAGGAAGATTGCATGCTGCATTTAACCTTGCCCAATGTATCATACAAGCCACGTTGAGTTTAATGCGAAAAAAAAAAAGGCTCACGTGTAAGTTTCTGATGTACTGGAATGAAGGTTCGGTTGTGAGTAGTTTAACAAAGGAATTATTAATTGCTGTACTATTACATTATAGCTGAAGTAACATTTCATTTTTTTTCGTACCTCTTCGTGGCCAGAAATAATGGTGAACAAGTTTTTTAAAAATAATTTTTGTTGATGCATAATTGCTGTATTTTCGCATGCATGCCTCAGGGCCACTAGTCGAGGTCTCCAGTTATCCACAGATTTTGCCCCTTAGGTGGGGCTTTGTTGCATTGCAAACCCTCTCTCTTGTCTCTACTACACTTCACCACTAACCAAACTTTAAAAGGCATGTGCGTTCATTCGGCATAAGTTGGGAGCGCCCAGCGACACCGTGACATAATATTGACATAGATTGGAACTACTAGATGGCGCTATTTATTTTCCTGTTTTGCTAAAACAGCCAATCAGTGTGTGCCGATGGTGAAGGCACACACTGATTGTGTGTGCCAAGGTGATAGTATCGCCGAAAGGGATCTTCGCAGAATACATCCCCGGAATGTGCATCCACATTGTTGGATAGTTATTTTTTTTTTATTTCTCTCTCCCTTCCTTTTCTTTTTTTCAAAAGTTGTCGTCAACTTACACTTATGGTGTCATGGTGCAACAACTGAATCCTTCTTATTTGTCCCCAGGTGAACTTCACCTGTCCCCTCTCAGCGCAATTGTGCAGATGATGCCGTCCTTTCCTCACCTGGACCAGTCGGACAAGAAGGCCAAGGCAGCCGAAGCAGGTGTGCTGAATTTCAGGGATGCTTCCTGAACTCCTGGCTCACAGCTGTGCCCCGTCTTGAGGGCGCATTGTCATACTTGATCAGCTTTCATTCAGCATTCAAGCAAACATTATAATTAAAGGAAATTCGTCATGCAATATATGCACCTTATAAGCATCGTTGGATGTAACACTGTTAAGAAGCCTTGCACGTAGAGTTCGTAGCAGTCCTCGGAACCACTGAAACCTCTTGAACTTCGAAAAGCTGTTTTCAAGGGCTTAAGAAACAGACTTCACGAAGTGATGAAGGACATCATTGTACATCATTTTCGGCTGAGCATAGTGAATCTTGTTTGGACATCTGAGCACAAGGATGGTTTAGTCCAAAAGCCAAGCCAAACGCTGTCTGGTTAGCAGCTTTGTATTGGTTAGTGCTGGTTCATATACTAAGCCTTTATATGTACCTTTTGTTGCTTGCAACCAGTAAAAAAAAAAGTTCGATTATTTTTTATTACGGTGTATCATTTTCAAGTTCTCAGAAGTAATTTTGTCTTAGTCCTTGCAAACTCGCTGGACTGGCTTTATAGCAATTGCGTTCTGCTGTTGAACACGAAGTTGACGGTACAGATCCTTGCTGTGGCAGCCACATTCAGGCAGGGGCCAAGTGCAAAACTCCTGTGCTTTTTGCGCAGGGTGAGGAACCCCAGGTGGTCAACGTTTGTCGAAAGCCTTCCGCAACAGCATCTCTCTTTGCCGTTGGGTTTCCTTATGATGGTTAAACCAGCATTCCGTCAGTTGTTTCGTTCAGCCAATTTATCAATTACCTGCCAGTCAGTTGGCCGATCAGTCAATGGCCCATAAATTTCTCAATGATGCAATACCAGTCAACCAATTACGCATTAAGTCACAAATTAATCTACCAGTCACACAAATTACGTGCCAACTGGTCAGTCAGTCAATCACTTGTTAATTGTCAAGTAATTGGGAGTCAGTTTATCAATTACCCACTAATTGGCCAGTCAAATAATTTATCAATCTCCCTGTATACTTGGAATGCATTTCAGAAGGATGAAAAGATGAAGATGAAATGGTTTTATAGATGGATCAATGGCCTGCCAGCTGGTCACTCAGTCAATCAATCAGTCCTTGCCAGTGCTTTGTCAGGGCCTTGCGGGTCTTGCAAACCCTCAAGCTTTCATCTGCAAGAGCAGTTGCAAATCCTGTGCACAGATTGCGGAATTTCTCTGTGACCGTGCCCTTGTCCCTTTGCTTATGCAGCCACTGAAGAGGAGGAAGAGGTTGACGAGCCAAAGGCAGTCACCGTACGGTTTGCCAACCAGGAGACAGACCGTGCCAAGAAGGCCCGTGAGAAGTCATTCCGTTTCATCCACCAGAAGCAGGAAAGCGAGCCATGGGTGGAAGCAATGTATCACAACTTTGGGGTTAGCTTTATTTTTTATTTGTTTATTTGTTGTTGTTGTTGTTGACTTACTATTAGGGGTGTGCAGTTACTAGAATACCACCAAATTGAATCTAATAGTGAGCGTCTGAATAATTCAATTCCCGAATCGAACGCTACTATTCGATTTTTCAAGTATTCAATATATTCTGTGTAGAGACTCGCACAGTGCTAGATGTCGTGTGCGCTGTGGAGCCCCTTGTGCTCGAGGCCACCGAAGCGAGCATTTCACTTCGCTTTCGACGTAGAAGGGGCGCCAAGCGTGCCGCGCATGGTCTGGCTCAGCCGACGCCGTGGCTGCAAGTGCTCCCCGATGTCTGCTCAATGCGGGGATCATGCTCGCAGCGCCTGAATGCCGCAATTCGCAGAACGGTGCTGCTTTGGCCAGGGCTGCTTCTGTTAGTGCAAGGATTGTCCGTGTCGACAGGACCGGTTGAAATGGTAATGCTACGCGGACAGATGGAACGGCAACAAAAGCAGCACAAATTATGTAAGGTGCGAAGATGAGCCAATTAGCCGCCGATATAGGCACACAGAATTGGGTTCAACATGTGGTGACCCAACTTTCAAACGGTCGTCAATCACTGATGAGCCAACTGTATAGACATACTAGCGGTGCCCAATCGACTTAGATCTATTCACACCAGCTGCGCGGCTGTAGCAAAGCCGGCAAACCACCTCGAAAATAAAAGCGAGGGACGGCGGATAAACAAAGAGGCGAAAGTGGGTGGGGGGGGGTGCGGGGCAGCGAGTGCCGCAAGAACTTTTCTTGGTCCTCCAGATCTCAAATTATTGGAAAGGTGGCAAATTACGCCGAACTGGGTGAGGTTCGTAGTTGCTCGTATCTAGGCCCGCCTAATTTCTTGTCCTCCCTGCTCCCAAAATTCGGAAGGTCAGAAAAAGAAAACATTTCTATAATGCAATTCAGACAAAAATAGAGGCATTCAACGAAAAAAAGAGTACGTATTTTAATATGGTTTTCGACGCTTGTCGCGAGCAATTGCAGCAACGACTCCTCCACATCTTCATCGACACCGCTTGCTGCTTTGTCACCGATTTCTTCCCACGGTGCACAGTCCTCACTTACGTCTAGTCTATTCAAGATGCTGCACTTTTTGTATACTCGCATTGTCTGCCTGACCAAAATTTAATTACATGCCATTGTGATCTTCACTGCTCAAGTAAAATGCACATGTAAAGGTAGACAGGTGTGTGAACTTGTTCGTTGACATTTGCGACTTCCCTCGACTGGGCCTGTGTGACCGCCATCGTTGTGGACTTTCTCGCTTCCCTTTGTGTCACGGTAAAGTCGGCAGTGTAATTATGCACCTTGTGGTGCCGACCTTTCTGCTGTCAACAGTGGCCTGGTGTTCCAATATGCGCCATAGGCGGCTAAATAGACAGTCAAGCTGACTGCAAGTTGCTGGCGTCTTTGGGCAATGTGCTCGTTAAAAAAGCGTAGCCAATATCGTTCTCTGCAGCCCACCTAAGCAGGCGAAATGTGAGCAGAGTGGAGCGTAAGCGACACTCTGATAATATGCCTATTGTCCTGCAGCTTAAAAGCAGGGAGCAACTTTCTCTCGTTTTCGAGTTATCCACACCGTCAGGCAGTGCTAGCACTGGAGCACTCGTGCTATCTCTTGTCATGGCTGCCTAACTGTGACACCGACTTCCCATAGCGTGTGGAATGCAGGGAAGCCCAGCATAGGGAACAACCACAAGAGTGTCTGGCGTCCTCACACGTTTGTTTGCACTTTTCATGTATTTGCATAGAGTAACAGAAAGTGTCTCAAGCTAGAGCTTATTCATAGGGTTTATTTGGCACGAATGTATCTATTTGAGCATTCCACTAACTGCTCTGTTATGCCTGCTTGCAGTCCGAGATGTCCGGTGTCGAAAGGGCAATGCTCGTCTGCCCACAAATGGACCGGGACGAGTCGGAGCTGCCCAGGACGCTTAAGGACTACTTCCAAGACCTTGTCATCGAGAAGTGCGTGGTTTCTTTCTTGCGTTCCGGTCTCTGTAGTTTGGTGCATTATGCATATCCTCTGTTAGGGCCCATAGGTGTAGCCATAGCCAACTATCATATTCTAGTATTGTGAGGTCTTCTGAAGAAATACATGCATGAATTAATTAATTAAATAGTTAAGTCTCCAAAGAATATTTTGGTAAAAGCGTGTTGTCTACTATTGATTATTTGGAAAGCTAAATAATTCGAACTCTCTGCTTGGTCCCATGAATTCTGTGATGGAAGCCTTCCTTAAGATTCATTGAAAACTGAAGAAACATTCAGGACTTTGCTGAGAAAGACACGGTGGCTGAATAAGGCCAGAATTGCTGAGGCAAAGCTAAGCGCTGATGAGCTCCTCTCGCGTTTTATTTAAAGTGTCTAGGTGAAAATTACATTTTGTAAATTGGTCTTGTTTCAACTGTGAACCAGCATTTGTAGCTCAGCACAGGAAGGCATTCTCTTATGTCATTTATTATGTCTTTCTGCATTGAATTGTGTTGTTGGCAAATCATGCTGCTGCCGTTGAATAGCACTTCGCTACCTTAACTCTTTGCGTTGATTTACTCGGAGAATTCGCAACAATCAAGCCAAGCAAAACCAAAGCAAGCGCGAAAGAGGCTTTGGCCATAAAAAATCTTCGAGGAGACTTAAGCTTCGCCATCAGGAGTAGAACACGATAGCACTCAAGGATCCCTGACTGCTGCTTACGCTTCCTGGCAACTACAGCCTATGTAACCGTAATGTTTACTGGGAAATGCTGGCGGAAAACACTATGCTCAAAGGTGAGCTCTCTGATAAAAAAGCAGCCTCTTGGGTGGGCCGATCCCAGAGGCAGTGTATAGCCACGCCAAAAAAATTGCATCATTTTCAGGTTTTTGTTATTGTTTTGCACTTTTAATATTTAAGTCTGAGAAGATTTAACATAACAGGCATGCGCTGATGGTGTTTTGTTTCATGACATTAGTGGGCTGTCGTCGTTAAAATTTCGAAGAATAACTTTGTTAAGAATGCAAGTCAAGGTATGAGCAACTTTAGTGAAAGAATCTGCAGCAATATAACCCGCGTATACCGCATGTCATATAGCAAGGCTTGGCATATACATATACGTAAATATATAAGGAAACTTTTCCTCGTGGACAACTGTGCCAACGTTGACACCGAATTTTCTGTGTCACATGGTTCTTTACGCAGACGCATTAAAACCTGTTCATTGTCTGATGCCCTGCCAGACAAGCAAATTTACTGTCATTTTGTACTAGTGCACGTTGACATTGGTGTTACTTGCAGGCTGTCACATGGAGAGAGTTAAGGGATGCTTGCTGTAGAACGCTATAGCCAGCAAGTTCATTGAGTTCATTTCACTGTATCAATTTCTTTAGCCTCACCAGCGTTGCTTCCGTCAAAAATAAAACGATATTCAACACTGGGTAGCCACTAATTATGAAATCACCCTTTTGTTATTGCAAGTGGTATGGGTATACATTTGCAGTGGGAACCACCATTATTGCCTCTGCCAACAAAAGCCGTCTGATTTTTTTGGTGCAGGCCCTTGAGCACTGGCTGCATGCCACTTGCAGAACTACCGTGCCTTGCCCGGTTGTTGGATGCAGTGCCATCTTGTCTTGGCTTGTGATGATTGACAGGGTCGTTACTTTGCAGATACAGTCGAGGTTCAATATAATGAAGTTGTACTTGCAGCGAAAAACTGCAGTAAATTGTAAATTTATTTAATTTGAGGTTTGAAAGTCTCAGCATTGAAAGCAACTTCCCAAATTCCCAGAGCGTTCCTGGTGGATAGTACTCTCTTGGTAGTAAGAACTTATAAACAAATTGCAAGAACGTTGGGCCATAGAAGTGCAGTTAAGAGCATGAGCACGTGCAGTACAGAGGCGTCCGAGATTTGCATGTGTTGTGTCACGCGGCACCGTAAACCTGATGCCCTGGCTGACCGCACTTAGTGCCCGCAAATGAAAAGCAAAAGTCTAAAAAGATATGAATATTCGTTCTAAACAATTAAAAAAAGAAAGGTCAGTTTCCCCAAAAAGGCGGAACATTGACGACGATAGCAAAGAGGTAATGCAATGGAAGTAAGGTTTGTAGTTTTATTGGTGTCATGCTTGCTCACAGTCGCAATGCGATCAGGCACTTCGCGCCTCGTCTCTGAAACTTGAGATTGCGCGACCGCCAACACTAAATGCGCGGGAGCAACAAAATGCCCGTGAAGTCACAGCTCATTTTGTCTTTTTCCTTTGCATTTGCCACAGAGAGATTGCCTCCAAAATTCAGCGCTTGGCCCCCGCACGGACATGCGCGCTAGGACAAGGCAGATAGGTGTGCGCTCCTGCCCCTCCCCCCTTCGGCATATGCTTGATCACATTACCGCAGGTTCACTCCCTCCCCGTCCCTCTTGTGCTGAAGGAATCGTCGGCTCTCGCGTTTCTTCTGGCACTGCAAGCTTCTGTTTGCCCCACGTCCTCCGCAAGTCGTTTGCCAACGCGACAAATGGCGCAGCGGCCTGCCTACTGCGTCCCGGTGCATGCTTCGACAGCGTTTTTGGCGCTCGAACTTTTCATGCAGAAGGACACTTGATATAACTTTTGTCTTGGCTGACATTTTTATAGTCTTCTGCTAGATTTACTAGCCATACAGGCTCAAAGTACTACAGCGAAACCTCGTTAAGCCGTAGTTGGCCGGAGCTCAGAAAAAGTACATACTGAATGGTAGTACTGCTTAACCGAAATAGCATGAGATTGCCCACTTACCTGTCAAAAACGGAACTCGGAGAGAGTGCAATGAAAGGGGAAAAAAACATGCAGTATTTATCTACTTCGTGCGACAAACGTGTTGTTTTCGTTTAATGCCGCGGCGGCCTAGCAGTGATGACAGTGGCCTCAAACTTGCTGAAGCTGTGAGCCAGCTTTTCAGCCGGCCCCCTCTTCTCGGCAAACACTCGCATGGCAAATTCCTCGTTGGCGTTACACATTCTCCATGCACAGGTGTGGTAGTGTTGCAGAAGCCGCGGGGCACGTTTTCATTGCGGGGTGCTGTTCTCGTCGCGACGATTACATTTATGAGGCTGACGTAATGCGCAGCTTCTGCCACTGTCGGGCCTGAATCGCCCGTGCTGTCGGTTTCCGTGTCGTCCTTATCACTGTCGCTAGGCGACACTTCGGCAACAACAGGGGCAACGATGGTGAAAAGTTGAACCTCGTAGCCGACATCTCTTTGCAGTCACAGCAGCGCTGCCGATCAACTTCTTCACATTTCCAATGCCACACACCGTAGTCAACAGTAGACTCATGTCGCGTGCCAGCGCCGACTTTTCGCGTCCCATTCGATAGCACGAAGGGTGTCTAATTTTTCTTCTAAGCTAAGCACCTGGCCTCTTTTATATCCGAGTTTCGGCATGACGCAAGTTCTTGCTTGCCTGGCGCCACATTGCTCTCTGGCACGGCACCGAAATGATGTTGACGTTGATGGGGCTTAACGCACAAACGCACAGGGCGCTTGGAGGCCGTTGTGCTGATTTCTGAGGCTTGTTGTTCTGCTGGGTCACCCGATGGAGATGACGCACCGCCGTGTTTGCGCAACGAAAAGTGGAAACGCTACATGTTAACTGATACGTACGCAATAAGCTGGTACGGTTTATGCGGATACAAAACACATTATGTTCAATGGCCGCTGAGTCGGGGATTTGACTTTAATACTTTTAAAGTGAAACTTCTGTTTAAGCGGGCACGGTTTAACAAGGTTTTACTGTACATGCTCGAAATGGCCGAAAACTTAGTTAAATCAAAACTGTGTCACGAAATTACTTCGTTAAATCAAGAAAATAAATACACAGTTTTCAATGCAACTAAGATTGGGAAATGAATATAGTTCATTATATAGTGAAGTTCGTTAAATCGAGGTTCATTGTGTTGAGGTTCGACTGTATTGACAGAAATGTGTAATGTGCCGGCGGATTCTTCACTTCATTACACCCTGCCGAAAGTGTTTATCTTTGGCTTATCATGTTCCTCATATGTGCCAGTTCCTACTCTTTTCTACGAACTATCCTTTCTTCTATTTTTCTGTCTGCAGCACTGGCACAAAGGCGCCTGTCAAAAGCTCGCAGGAGGTCTCGATGCATGCACTGAGCAAGCTCCCGATCCAAGACCTCATCAAGGCTGTGCTTATGAGTGGTGGGTTGTCGTTACTGTATTCCTTAGTACTTGTCCACCTGACATTTTTGTAACGGTTGCTGCTGCGTAATTGTGTGAACATTTGTAACGGTGAATTGAACAAGATTGGGTCCTTAGATGAAATAACTGCCATTCACAATGTTTTGATATTTGCAGAACAATGTCGGTGATTTGTTTATTGATATAACGGTCAGCTTCTTGAGCAGTGAAACAATATTTAGTGTTCACCCAATCTTGGTATCTTTAGCTTTGACAGTTATATCTATAAAATTTTAAGTTTTGCAGGTCTGCCCCCTCTTGGTGTAGTCAAGCGTGAATCCATGATCGATATTTGCGCCTGACTTTAAACATTTTTCACCTTTCTTTACGGGTGTTTTAGCATAGCACGAAAGCTCAACTGTTACCAGTATTGCAAATTGTTACATTTATAATACAGTAGTATATATTTTTAATTGATCAAATCGCAAAGGTGAAATTTAGGCATATCCATGTTCTGCTTTGTCATTCCCATACCGGTAGAACCGCCATGCTTTCAGGCAGCTGCCAGCTTAGGGTGTACCAGCTAAGCCTTGCCAGGTGTTTGCACAGCGGCAGTCATTGAGCACGCCCTAAGCCTTTGGGTGACAGGAGCAGTAGCGGTAATGGCGGAGCATCAGCACTGCGCTGAAAGACTGGTTTGTTTGTTTGTTTGTTTTTCCAGCTAAAGTTGTGGATTTTGCAAAGCTCATGTCGGTGCTGCCCCCGAAGTCGGACGCAACGTCTGTCGTGCGGTTTCTGCAGCAGGTGGCGCTGCTTGTGCAAGGCTGTTGGGTGGTCAAGAGGTGAGAGAGAAGGCAGTCGAGAAGTTGCTTCTGAAGACTTTCACGTGGGTGTCTTTATCTTTAGAGTGGAGCTCTTAATGGGCCCGTTCCTGCAGCAAGTGGCGGCACGACTGAGCGAATCAACACAACAGCAGAAGATGAAAGAGTGAACGGGGAGAGGCAGATGAAAGGACGCGAGCCGCGAACGGCGGAGACGATTGAGAGCGTCCTTCAGTGACGTGTGCGCGGGAAACTGGTGTTGTGCGGACCCGCCCGACCGCTCGATGCGTACTCATAATTGGTCTCGGCTAGACGGCTCGTTTCGTACTATCGTCTGCTCACGTCGGCTCTCGCTCGCGCTTATTTCGATTATCGTGGTTTGCGATTGTTTTGTAATGTGATTGTATGCACGACGCGAATTGTGTAGTGCTTTCTAGAAGCCAAGCGGTACCAGCAATTACACTGGAGCTTTCAATGAGTCATGCGTACAGGCTGACACGCTTGACCCGCAGATCAGATTTTCGCAGGTCGCCGACTCTGCTACATGTCTCTCTCAAATTCCTTGCCTCAATATATCGTGAAATGAAAACACGTATAGAGCTGCGCTCAAATTTTGCATTGGGGAATATTGTAGTCGTCATGGAATTTTTTGTTTCTGTTTTTGATGGGTTTCTTAAACCTCAAATCTAGTAAGCACTGTGAATGGCGAGAAGTTGAGCAATGTTTTCTCCGTCATCACTGATTGGACAGGACGCCTTGAGATGATATCCATGCCGTGGCGGATATGCATCCGCAGTTTGCCGCACTAAGAGAGACTCGGTGGGGTGTGATCTGCGTTGCTCTGAATTGGCATGCCGTGTAACACTATCGACGTGGTTTCAAATGGAGTGGCCCATCAATCAGCGAAGGGTGACACAGTATGTGAAACGGCTCGAGCCAAAGGACAGTTAAAAAAAAAAAAAAGGTTCACCTACTTCGACAATCATCTTTAGTGGTTTCTGCATAACTTATTTAAGAATAAAAAAAAAATACTCTGTCCAATTCTTACTCTTTCTTTCTTTTTCACACTAGAGCATGTTCAGTGATGCTGTTAAGAGGAAGCTTTAGCTCGGGTGCTCCTATCTAAATACGTGTAAAAAGAGAATTCGTTTTTCTCGGCAACCACTGCACCAATTTTGACGACGTTTGTTGCATTTAAAAGAAAAACTTGGTCTAGTGACTGTTGGTTTCGAATTTTTGAGTTAGGGCGTCAATCTTTTATTAAAAACTGGCGAAAATCCGAAATTTCCAAGAAACAAAACTGCCAAATTTACAACTCCGTAACGCTTAAAGGAAAAACGATAATACAATTCTGTGAAATGCATCTAATAGTACATCCAAAGCGGACAAAATTGATATATTACACATGAATCTCAAAAAATTTAGTAACATGGAAATACAGCTTTTTCAGAACCCTTGTAAACAACGTAACAAATTCACGTAAGATGTAAAATGACATGTCGAATTTGTCCGCTTTCAATGATCTAATGGATGCCGTTCACAGAACCGCGATATCTGTTTTTGATACAGAGCTATCAATTTTTAAAAATTGTGCTTCTATTTTTTTCAAACGGTCAAATATTTGAAAATCGTTTTAAGAAAATTCAAGCCCTAAATAGAAATTCCGCTTCCAACAGTCACTAGAATTCAACTTTCTCTTTCAAATGCAACAAATTTCATTAAAATCGGTCCAGGGGTTATTTCATAAAAACGTTTTTGCGTTTTACATGTATTTGAATAGGCCGCGTCGGAGTTGGGCCCGAGCTAAAGCTTCCTCTTAAATGTGAAAGCCAGCTACATTCCTGACGACTCATTGCACAGCATTTGGATTTATAACTCCAATAAAATTTTTATTTTTTCGAGTAACACATAAAGGAAACGCTGAATTTATTTATACATAAAATATTCATCCAAACTTCCAAGCATAACATATTCTTCCAAAGTAGCCTCAATACACAGAGTGCTGGCTATGTCCGAATTTTGCTTTTAGGTGTGGCTTCACGGCAGGGTGGCGCGCGCTGCCGTGAAGCCACACCTAAAGGCAGGGAAGGTGGGGCTAACGATTCGGGGGGGGGGGGAAAAAGTAATAATCTTATATTCAAATAAATACTGTACGTTGCAACAAGTGGCTGAAATTTGCGATAAACAACCGAAGTTGCACAAGCCAGGCACTGCACAAGCATACCGTGAGAAAGCGTGTTGGGGCGAAGCACCCGAAGAAGTGTGCAGCGGTTAAAAACCTAACGGGAACCACGCGCACTAGGCCAAATCCGCCAAGCGCAGGGCTACATTTATTTTTGGGGTCGGCAAGGATCTCACGCGCGTTGCACGATCAGCGGTTCTCTTTAGTCAGCTGTGCCAACGATAAAGCCACGTTATGTGGGGAAGCACATCGAGAGTGGCAGTGGGCCACTCTCATGGAATGTAGTGCACGACCCTTAATTATACACGTGTGCATGTGCCATCCCTGGTCACAGTACTTGCACCAGGACATGTAATAACTGAACTAGCAGCCATTAAGAGCTGTTACGTTCTGTTTCACATTCCCTTGGGAAAAAAAGCACCAAGATTCTGCTGTACTGCAGCAGAGCTGTTTTTTTCTCTTAGCTATCTTTTTAACTAGCTTGTTATAACGGTTTTGCATGCCAGTAGCGTGGTCTGTGTGTAAGCAGTTTATTGTAAGTAAAAAAAAAAAGGTTATAGTAATACTTCTCTTTTTGCATGCTGCAGTGACGTCCTCTATCCGAAGGATAGCTTCAGCGCTAAGACAGGCGTTCCAGCTGACACGATGTGCCGAGCACGTGACTTTTTGGTGAGTTGGCACATGTATTTTTTACAGTTACATTGTTGGTAGAACAAGTTGTGTGATGATATCGGGAACGTTGAAAACTTTCATCACCGCCTCTTCTGGAGCATTTCATTGTCAAATGAGTGGGTAGGAGTAAGATTGGAAAATGGGGAAGAAACACCCGTGCATATAATGATGAGCATTTAACGTTTACAATTTTGAATTGCTGACTAATATAACGGACATGACAAAAACGCAAGTTAAATGTACACACTTGTTCAAAAGTGGGCAGACCAGGGGTTCTGTGAATAGTGAATATTGTCAATGCCTTGGCATGTAACCTGAAAGTGAAGGCTGCAGTTCAGGCTTGGCATACCAAACACTGCAGTGCATTTGTCGATTTCAATTTGTCGGTCGGAGTTGCTGAGAAATTCAGTTTTTATTTTGGACCTGTGTTCCGTATACTTGTGCTCAAGGGGGGGTAGTACCGAAGGACGACGTGCAGTTGAAGAAAATGATGTTGCATACAGACCTCGATATAACAAACTTCAATGTAACGAAATTCTCTGTATAACAAAGTATTTAACTTTTTTTTATCTTGTTCATAGAACACCATGTATTTAAGACCTCATAATGAAGTGTGTTCGTAGACGATTTCAATATAACGAAATTTCACTGGTGCTGTGAAAAGATGCTGAGACAATAAATAGAAACTTCCGAGGACGCAAATGGTCAAATAGTTGAATTACAAGCCGCCGCCTGCGAGCGCACCTCTGAAATCGTGCACCACGGGATGAAGAGCGACCGTTGATGCGGAGCAGAATCATGTTACGAATAAAATCCAAGTGCAATAAGATCCTATCGCACACCATGCGCTCGCTGTATGCTTTGGGTGGGAGTGAAACCTGGAGATGGTAAGCCGAGAAGAATGGTGGCTTCCTGCACGAGCAAGAGGAATGTGAAAGTGGTGCGAGCCCGTGGTAATGCACTAAAGTGCACGCGAGGGTGGGAGGGAGGGGCTTGATCTTTATTGTATGCCACTTCCTGAAGAGAGAGGTAAAGTTATTTTAGAGCACATGTTTTACCAGTTAATTTCAAGTTTGCTTCGGGTACGTTTTCAGATGTTCCTCTTCACTCAGTCGAGGTTTGTCACACAGGCCAAGTTTGCCGACACTGTGAGGGTGAGTATTACTTTTCTTTTAATCATTATTTTTCTTATCCTTATGCTTTTTGTGATCTCGTCGTGCATCTATACTCCATTTCTTACTTGGCAGGCAACAGTATCGAAGCTATGCAAGTACTAGTATGGCCGTAGAAATCTCAATCCGTGCATTTTGTTGTGTAGTTGTTTGGGATCTGCGATGCTGTCTACAGAATAGGTACTTGATGGGTCACGACCGCAACTTGTGGGCGTAAGGTCATGTCGGGTCACGCATTGTTTATGAGCCTTCGGGCTGTTTGTGCGTGACGCACACGTTTTGTTTGTGAATGCGTCATTGTCAAGGGTAATGTCAATTAGTTCAAAGAATCAAGTAGAATTAAATAATTAGATTTTAAAGAATTAGAGTCCGTCATATAATGCAGTGCAATAATCTTTTTATTATCAGTGCTTGAGTTCTAGTGGCACAGTTATAACGAGGCATTATGACTTCGTCGGGCCAGCACTACTAGAAATTCCCAGTAGAGTCTCAGATTGTATCCTACATATACCTGAATTTCTCATTTGATAAAACTCTGTTCTTAGTATTATTCAAGCCTTAGACGTTTTTGAGCATTAATCTATCACTTCAGCTTGACATAATATTTGCCTTTAGTGTCTTTTTAAGACGAAGCTTTAGCTTGAGAGCTCCTATATAAATATCTGGGAATAGAGAAGTCGTTTTTCTCAGCAATGACTGCAGTGATTTTAAGGAGATTTGTTGCATTTAAAGAAAAAGTAGAAACCTAGTAACTAGGAAGTGGATTTTCAATTTGTGTTGTAAATGATTTCAGAAATATTCTTGAAAGCTTGCCATTACTGTTACATTGAGTTATATGGTGTATATCTGCACTTTTCCTTATGCACGATACGCTGCTGTGCATGCATGCATTGGTAGAAGTCTCTAGCCATTATGGCATTCCCTGCTTTGAATGAAATTGACTACATAGAATTCTTAGTTGCATTGTTGTTGCAGTCGCCAGTTATCCCGATTAACTTAGCCTTGTTAGCCTTCTGTAAGAGCAGTTGCATACATATTAGAATTCGGCTCATAAAACTGTTAAGGTTGTATGGTTTCATTAGGTATAGTGAAAAGGTAAATAAAAAGAGCAGGTTCGGAACTCATGTCCCTTTTGATGTTCTGAATTATCTTTTGGATTTTAATTTCTTTGTCCTTTCTTTCTGGAGCTAGCCCTAAGTAGCCTGTTGCATTCCAGTAGGCGAGGGCATAGCTTTTTGAAAACTTTGTTCGAAACAAAAAAGAGCCCAAAAATTTTGTCCGAAGAATCTATTTAAAAGTTTAGTCGCATTTCAGTATAGTAAAACGCACATTTTGTAGAGGTACATTTGTACTTTTTTTCTTTTCTTTCAAAGGAAACTGAAGCTGTTTAAAATGTTAAACAAGGATTGCCAAAACCAATTGTCAAAGTTCATTACAATGCTTCCTTTCATTAGGAATTGATGGTGACAACTCCTGGGTTGAAGTTGTTGCCTCCGATGAGAGTTCAATGGGTTCTCGTTTTCCAATTTCAGCTCCCTGTGATAGACATCAAAACACTTCTAGAGGAGATGGCAAAGCCAACGCCAGACGGCTGGGAGTTTATGCTGCCTTATGATCGAGATTTCATAGCAAAGTAAGTTAAGCTGAAATTCATGGGCTCGTTCACGAGCATTGACAGCTAAGCGTACAAGGCAAAATTACACATTTGTGATGAGCAGTGGTCGAGCAAGGAATGTTGCTGGTGCGAGCTTTTCGACAAGAAATGACGTCTCCATCAGGGCAGAAACCCCTTGTCGAAACCATGGCTTCAGGGACATTCCTTTTTCAAATACGGTTATTGACTTCAAACCCTCAATTTTTGTCTTAATTGTAAAGTTGTGCCAGTGTCACATCAAGCGCAGACGGTGGAAACGAATGTGCATTGGCTTGCTCTAACTTGTCGCGTTGCATTCCGTGAGCACTGCACTGAACTGTTGCATCTTGCGTAGCAAGTGAGCTGTAAAAGTGTTCAATACTTACAAGAAGCTTCGACAGTGATTGTAGGTCTTTGCTTTGTCCGCGTGCTTTTTACATCCTGCCGTTGATGCCATTTCCTGTAATTGAAGTACTGCTAATTTCAGCTGGCTTTTTGGTGCGTGCAGGTATCCAGACGTGGTCCAGAGGCAGAAGATGCTCTGGGATGCCAAGCAGCAGTTCCTTTCAAAGTCATTCCGGCTTTCGCGACAGGAGGCCCAAGGTGAGCTCCTTAAACTGAACCTTCCTTTGGAAACCCTCTCCGACTTTTCTGACCATGGCTGCTGTTGCGGTCTTACTGAATAGCTCATACCTAAAAAAAAAAAAGAATTATGTGCCCAATGGTGCGGTTGAACCTCAGTACTCGAGCGCGGCAGCCCTGTGCTCTAACCATTAGGTTGCAATCGCATGTACACTTTTTATTGTGCCGATGCCAACAATCTATTTAATGGGATTGTCGCATGTGTCGCATTGCGTAGCATGGGTGCACGAGAAAAAATTCCTGGGCACTGGTTTCTTTCACATCAGAGATGCAGGAATGAAATGGGTAAATTTAGAGCATTTGATTAACCGCTTCGCTTCACGTAATTTCAAGATGTGCGTTGGATCTGCATAATTTTTTGTCAGTCTTTGTGCGCCCTACACTTTCAAACCGCTTGCTGCAGAACTTGATGCTTCAAATTTGTTTGTTTCTTACTTGATCTTATTGCTTTGTTCTGGAGTAAAATGGGCTCTGCAAGCAGGTTATTCCATGCCACTAGAAGACTGCTGTTAGAGTGGTGATGCTAACACTAAAAGCAGCAGGTAGGAATGTGTTGGCACATCCTGTTAATTGTTCCAATGCTCGAGGTTCAGGTTGAGAACAAGACCATGTTCGTGGCAGCACTTGAGTCGTGGTGAGACCTGCTTGTGAAGTTTCACCTGAGGGGTCCGCATTGTATGCCGGAACGCATGGCGATAAGAAAACGCTGTGAGAGAGCATGACGTCGGGAAGTTCGCCTTTTCGCAATGCAACCCTCTCTGAGACCGTTCTATTTCTGCTTTCGCTTGAGGAACCTTGGGAAATGCGCACGCCACGGGCTGAATTCTGGTAACAACATGCCAGATGTGGCTTGGTCCTTCGGAGATTTGAATGCCACTTGCCGCCGCTTTCTCCAGCCCAAGCCACTCACTTTCCGCTTGCCGCATTTGACGCCTTTCGTTCTCAGCGTCGATGCTTCAAAACGTTGTTGCTGTCACAACAGCAACGCTAACTCTGGAGCACCCACAAGACTAGCTGCGTGTTTGAACATCCAAGCGCATTTCCAAGCGGCGCAGTAGACAACGAACCCAGCACAGCCATGTGGGATGACATGCTTAGCATTCTGTGCTCGGGTGCTTTTTCCGTGGTTCGGCACTTTTGATTTCTTTTTTTTGTGTGTGTGACTAAGCTTCAAGATTCTCACGCGATGGTCTCGCCTTGTTCTTTTTTCTTTCCTCTGAACTGGAACGTCTCAATTCAAATGAAGGTCTAGTGTTTTACGTGCCAAAACCGTGATATGATTACAATGCATGCCCTAGTGGGGAACTCCAGATTAACTTTGATAACCTGGGTTTCTTTAATGTGTTCAGAAATTCAATTACACAAGAGCTTTTCCGTTTTGCCTTCATCGAAATGTGACTGCAGCAGCCAGGATTAAACATGAGCCCTCAAGATCAGCAGCACTACACCATTGCCACTGGGCTAGCGGGGAATGTCCTAAATGTCTTATAAGAGCAAGAAACACATTAATTTGGGTCATGTGCTTGCTATACAACATAATGCAGCTGTCGAGTGGGTGCATTCACAGCATTCAAAAGAAAATTAATACTGCAGCCTCTTCATTGGAGATGTTCAATAGTGTGCAGATAGATTAGCTTAATCGGTGCATGCACGACACTCGTCTCTTGTGCAGACACGTTGATGCAGTCGCCACCAGCCGGCACAAAAGGTCGGCAGCAGAAGAGACGAGCGCGGTCGCGCAACGACTCGACGGCCAGCGACGGCAGCGGTTCAGACAGCGGCTTGATGACCAATGGACAGGACGCGCTGCCTAAAGCCAGCGGTTCCGTGTTGTCAAAGGCTGCCGGTCCTGCCACAAAGGTATGCTAAGTATTCCTTTTAGATGCGAATTGTCCTCACTTCGTTTGTTGCTTCATTGTTGCTAGAATTATCTTGGATAACGTGCGACACTAGCCATTCTTGCAGCTGGCAGCAGTTCTTTCTTTTTTTTTTCCTTTATTTTTCTCACAGAAATGTTACGCACTTATTCACCTGTAACACTGGAGTGTAATGATTTGGCTTGCTGGTTATTAATTGACACTAATTTACTACTGATGACTCTTCCTTTTCTACCCCTCCTCGTTCTTTCTGTAGTTTTTGCATGATTGTTGTAAAATTTGTAGTTATATGATCTGCAAGTTCTAATGATCACAGTTGATTTATTACTCCATTGTGCAATACCCTTTTGAGCCTGTAAGGCATTTAGAAAAGAAAAAAAAAAGAAAAAATATTGAGATGAAACATTGAGTGCATTTCCATGTTTCAAACGTAGCGTTTAAGAGTAAGCTTTGGCTGGGTGCGAACTATGTTTTCACTATTAAAGTACTAGATGGAACGCACAGAAATGTTCTTACAAAACAGGCACTGAACTGATTTGAATGAAATTCGTTGTGTTTGAGATAACTAAACAGTGAAAAGTTGCGCTTGTGTTTGCCTTTTCGACCTGTGTGTGTGCATCCTTTTTTTTTCCTCCACTAATATCTTTCAAATGCCGTGCGGGGATTCTCTGAAAGACGCAGACGGCGTGAAAGGCACACATACGGAAAACAGATGCGGAAGTGTGTCAAGCAATTTAAGTTGTCACAGTTCACATGTTGTGTGTTGCATGTCTGCTTTATTTTCCTCAAGTCTTTGTCACGTCAAGAATATAGGGTGTAGGCAAAAATAAAATGGTTTCCTGTAGTATCCTGAATAAACAGTGGGAAAATGGGACACAGAAGGCAACAAGCAGACACAGTGTGGTGCTAAGCTGACAACCGTAGCATTGTTGCTTGTACACTTCGCACATATGCAACTCCGTAAGAAAGAAGTGGCCATGCTGCTCCATCTAATAGTTGCCTAATGACAACATCAGAGGGCAAGGTATATATATACCGGCTCTTTCTCATGCAAACTTTCAATAGTAGTTCCTAGAATTTGACTTATTCAAGTGCGACAGGTTTCATCTGCATTGGTTCTGTGTTTGCTGGAGTTATGGGAGTATTTTTGTGTTTCACATGTGTGTTTGATACATGTGACATGGGACTCATAAGTTAGGGTACGTAACAACCTTTCAAAAGAAAGTTTTTAAATTTGTCTGAAGGCTACAATTTCCTATCGTAAAGACCAGGTGGTTGTAGCATTTAAGGTGGTTGAACTACAAAACAGCAAAAAGACTGATTTTTGTGCACAAGGAAGCCGTCAAGATATGTGTTTCACGTTAGCAGTCAGAACTACAGATTGGAAGGCCGACCTCGAAAAAGACGCTTTATACTGGCAAAATAAAGCACCAGTAATCTAAGCTAAGCAGAGCTGTAGACGTGATGCACCTTCTAGTGAAAAATTAATGAGCACAAAGCACTCCCAAAGGCATGTGTTACCTCCTCAATCAAAATTTTATAGACGCAGTACTTTTGTTTACCACCTTTGTGGCCAATGGAGTGCATATTCTGTTATCTGATGTTTTGGTTTTGGAAAAACGACTAACTGTGACGGCTGACCTGCTTAAGGTGTAAACAAAATCCTTTTCACTGAATAATCTTAGACAGATCATTTTGAAATTTTTTTTTTGTGACTGTTACTAATAGACTTGAAGCACTGCAAAGTGTACTAGTGATGGAATATGTCAACCAGCCTGCTCTGAAACCTTGCTTGATCTTTTAGAGAAACAGTGTTTTCAAGGGTTGTGACATAAATTATGTTGATTACTCTTTCAGTTAAGCAAAGCGTCGAGGTCATCCACCACATCATCATCAAAGGCAGCTCACTGACAAGTAATAGCCGCTCATCACGCAGCTTGCACACTCATGGTTTGCACCTACAAACGGTTAGTAATTCCACTACTTGCCTTTCCTTTAACCAGCACCTTGTGTTAAACGTTATCATTTTCAGCTTTATTTTATTTGGCGAACATGGGTAGCTAATACAGTAAAAGCTCAGTATAATGGATGCTGAGAGTATCGTGAGTTGCTGGATGCAATTACCGTGTTTACCCAATTCTTACATGCACCCAATTTTCGAGGGCCTAAAGTAAAACAAAAAAAAATCAAAGTATACCTGATGTAACGTGCCCCCGCTTCATAAAAGAAAATGTATAGCATGCCCACCACGTAGGAGATCAGAAATAATGGAACACGCCGAATTCACTGTTACAAACAGATTTTTTTTTTTTCAACGAGCTTTCATGTTGATAGAAGTGTGTCGCCATCACCACTTGCACTGCGTTGGCTGCAGATACATACCAGGCACACAGGGCAGTATTCTCGAGCGCTCACTTCTAGAAGTACTACTACATATCGCTTTCACGAGAACTGCAGCGGACTCGTCGGAGTATGTGTCCGACAGCGTTCCTGGCACCGTACGCAGATAACGAGCTTGACACAGCGCTATAGACTCTGGCGTCTGATTAGGCCGGTGCATCCGGTGCTGAATCGTGCAAAATCTCACAAAAGTAGTAGTATATATTTGCGAAAATGATTGGCTGATAATATTGCTCTAGGTTGTAGTCAAGCACAAAATTAACAAACAGCAGCCTTCACAAAAACGTGCTGTGTTGCCAATTTGTGATGGCTGTGACACTGCGTCTGACGGTGCGGCCTAAAGGCTGCTTTAGAACTACACCATTGTCAGCTCTGCAGCTTTGCCGAGTTTGATTAATTGGTATATATTGCGATTTATAATATATGGAGTGAAATTTTGTTGCAGTTGGCATTTAATAGGAAGGATGAAGCAATTTTTTGGCTTGGAAAATTCTTGCACCATTTCGAAAGGTTTTCCTCTGGCAGATTCCCCCCTTCAGGTGCCAGATAATTCTATCCATTGAAGATTTAGTTTCACCACAGCGTCATAACGTGTATAGCATGCAGCTTGATAACATGTTCATAAATTTCAAACCGTCACTGTATTTCGTCAAGTTTACACGATGTGGTCTTTGTGCAAGAGCTCTCGACAGAAATGTCAGACGCGAGAACGTCATTTATTATTTAACGTCTAGGATACTTGGAGGAGCACCTATCCAACTGCTTAAACATAATGCCAGGCATAAAACATTGCAAAAAACAATGAAAGGAATGAATCCACCACATGGCGACACACTGACACCGAGAGCAAGAACCCAACCATTTACGTTCCAACTTGTCTTACTAAGACGGTTTACACATGTTTATTCAACTTGTAATGTCATTATCTTATTAAGTGTTCTTGCTCTTGATGCATTGTCTTACCTTAGCATGCACAGTTATGCACACATTGCCTGAAGGGGTTTTAGACTGTTGAAGTACTCATTTTGATATCAGCACTGCTTTACCAGTCAAAAGCAGCAATATGTCCTATATAGAGTCAAATCTTGTTATAACGAAACTAGATATAACGAAATAATGGAATGAACAAATGATGTGAAATTCCCCTTGAAATCCCCATATAGATTCACAGTGCAGTACAGTCAACGACAAAAGTTTACGGACTACGGTATCTCAGAAAAGGTTCAATTTGCGAGCAGCCTGTAACATCGGTCAGTAAAACCAAGCATCGCGATGTTTTTCACGTGTACTGGTAGAGGCTGCAAATGCGAACACTAGGCTGTGTTGTGAGGCTGCACATGTATTCAACTTTTTCTCAGGTTTCGTGTTATGTCACATTTTGTGGTCGACTGTACGTGCAATAATACTGTCAAACCTCGATTTATTGTAATTCGCAATGTAACGAACTAATTTCGTGACACGGCTTCGATCTAACAAAGTTTTCAGCCATTTCAGCCATGTACTTGGGAGCCTGCATGGATAGTAAATCTAGAAAAGAGCTATAAGAACGTTGGCCGAGGCAAAAGTTATTTGAAGCGCCCTCCTGCCTGAAAAGTTTGAGCGGCAAAAACGTCGCCGAAGCGCACGCGGCGCGGCGCGGTATGCAGGAAACACCGCTACGCCATTGGTTGCGTTGGTGAACAACTCGGAGAAACACGAGAGCTGACGATTCCTTCTGCGCAAGGGGGATAGGTAGGGAGGGAAAGCGCCACGGTAACGTGTTCAAGTGCGCACCACGAGAGGGCGGAGAGGGGCAACAATGCGGCGCCTGTCAGCCTTCTCCTAGTGCTTGCGTCTCTTCGTGCGTGGGCCCTGCACCTTGGAAGTGATCGCACCGCGGCACGTGCAAAGGCCGAGCCGAGACATTTGGTGCCTTCGTGCGCCTTGGGTACCCACACGTCTAGTGTTGGCGGTCACGTAATGTCAAGTTTCCAAGACGCGGTGTGAAGCGTTCGCTTGCGCCGTGACAGCGACTTTGGTGGTCGTCGAGCGAGATCTGTTATTGTCCTTGCTATCGCCATCAATGCTCCACCTTTCTGGCGAAACTGCAACTTTTTTTATTCTTTTTTGTTCAGGACGAATATCCGTATCTTGTTACCCTTTCGTTTTTAATTTTTGGGCGCCGGCTGCAGATACAGTAAGCAGGGTCAGCCATGGAGTTGAAGATTTACGGCGTCGCGGGACGCAGCGAATCTCGGATGCCGTGAGCTATGTCGATGCACTGGTCTCGGTGCAATCTGCACCACACTTGCCGTTAAAACCCGAATTAATGAAGTTCGCGATTTAACGAAGTCTTTCGCTGCAAGTTCAACTTTGTTATATCGAGGTTTGACTGCATAGGTAGTAGATATAACAAAGTAATTCTAGCTCCCCCTTAAACTTCCTTATAACGAGGTTTTGCTGCATTATGTAAAGAAAACGAGCAAGATGTGCATGCATTGCTTTACTGAATGCACTTTATTTTGAACCTGTTTAAGGTAAGAGAAATAATCACAGATGACATCCGCATTGCAGTTGGTTCATATGTCCCCCCCTTCCCCTTTTCATTTCCAGGGCAAACTTGCATCATCAGTCTCATCTACAGCAGTGGCATATTTTCCTATTTATTCGGCGGTTTTTTTCGTTCAGCAACGAGAACCCCCGCTGTTTTCAAGAAGACCATCTCTCTGGGAAGCGCACGGTCCTAATGTGGTTAGGGTCGAGCAATAAAATGAACTGTTTATTACAAGTGCCCCGCCTTTTCTTATTGATTTTGTTTTCTCATATCAGGAAATGCGTTGAAAAACGTGACATTTCCATTTCTGTTCTATAGGGAAAGTGCAAGAGGGTTAGCCAAGAAGGATGATGGCTTGGTGGACGCTGTATTTCAGTCTTATAGAGAAAGCGTGAATGGGTTAGCCAAGAATGATGGCTTGATGGACGCTGAATTTCGGTTTTATAGTGAAAGTGCGGGAGGGTTAGCCAAGGATGGTGGCTTGACGGACGCTTTATTCCAGTTTTATAGGGAAAGCAGAAGAGGGTTATCCAAGTAGGAGGGTGGCTTGACACACGCTGTCTTTGCGTTCGTCCAGCGTTGTGTACGAAAAGGGGGTAGAAGGAGTTGATCGCGCACTAAGAGAGAGGCAGGTGAGCGCGCTAACTCTGCTGTTGCTGCTCATGGCGCAGCTTAGTGCAGCCATGCGCGCTCTATTTGGAATGTGATCCACAGCGAGTACAAAGGCTACAATGGCCGTGATGGCTTTGTGTGCGCTGTGTTCTCGCACGCATAGTTTGGAGGCCGCGTTATCTCAAGTTTCGAAGAAGCGTTGAGTCTAAAGGCAGCACAAAGGTCAATTCGCTCGCTCCTGCTACCGCACTTACTCACTCCAGCATTCCGACAGCGCGCGTCCTTGGTCCACAGAGTGAGATCTGTTCATGCTTGCCTGTGCGTACGGGACAACATGCTTGTTAATTTAGTTAGTAAGCGAATGTTTACTGCAACTTATACAGCCGATGAAAACTACTAACCTTGCTTAGTACAGCTGTCTAATTCGCTATCACAATCGATATGATTCGCCTTTTAGGGCAAAAGTACGACTTTGTTGCTTAAGGAAAACAGGTGGACAAATTTTGGAATGAGAGTGATTAATATCAAATCGCTATCTACTTGCCATTTTTCTCCGCATCCGCTGCACCGAATTCGATGAGGTTGCATTTGAAGCTAAAACTCGTTCACTGCTGACTGTTGCGAGATGGTTAGTTCAGGCCATCAATCTCTTAGCAAGAAATTTTTGGATATCGCTAAAAATGTAGAAAGACTAAAGCACTTCGTTTTCATGTGTTTGTGTGGGTATACATACATACACATGTATGTATGTAATGACATTGTTTCTTTTTGCAATGTGCAAATGTAACGAGTACATCACACAGCTTCCAATTCAGCATGGTATCACATCAAAAGCGCATATTTACGTGTTTTCTTTTTTGTTAACAGGCAGAAAAACGGGAGTGTGCAACTTCCTTTATTTAAAAAAATCTCTTCTTAAAAATTAAACAAAGCAAATAGTTTTCGACTCGTAAATTTCTGTATTAAAGGGCCCCTCACCAGGTCTGGCCATTTTTAGCTGACAAGCGCAGAGCATACATGGCGCAACAATGATCGTGTCTGCAAAGTATTACGTCACTACGCGCCGCTGAAAGATCAAATTTCAAACCACACGCCGTTTTTCCTTCTCGCGGCAGCCGCGCTCCAAGCCGGACGGCGACGTAGTCGTGCCCCTGCGCCTACGTAGTCGTGTCCGCAGTGTGACGTCCCTCGTGGTGACACGTGACTTCTAGAATTCAAGACATCTGTTATCTGTGCGTTCTGTTGCATGCATTTACGAATTGAAGTTTAGAGAAATAAAACACAAACAGAATGTCTGCGCGTTTTTTGTTTTGCTTCGCACCGAAGCAAGAGGAATGTACTTCTGCTTCGTCTGCTTGTTCCCGTGGTCGTGCGGTCACATGCATAGGCACCGAAACTATGCCATTTTCTACCGTGCACCAGCGCGTGATTATGCTCTGCGATCCGCTTGTTCGGCCCCAGTATTCGTGTAGCGCTGAATTATAGCGCTAGTCATGTTTACTTGTGCACAGCGCGCAAAATCGTGCGCTGCGCGAATGGGACAACAGCTCGCGCTCGACGCCGTCGGCGGAAGTGCGTAGCGCCGAAAAAAAGAAAGCGAGGAGAAAAAAATGAAGGCGGGGCCTGTGACGTATGCGTCACGCGATCCTCAAGGTCCGGTATGGGAGAACGCAAGGAAGGTATTTCTCTTGCGTAGGCTTGACAGGGCGAGTGGAGAGGGCGTCTTGCTTGGCAGTGGAGCCCGCCTGCTGAAACCATGAGTTCGCGGCACTGAAATGTTTCTATCTCGGCTATTAATGAGCCGATTTGAAAAAATTTTGCGGCAGAACGCTAGGTAAAGGACACATAACTTACAGCTTCCTGCGTTTAACTAAAATTTGCTATGGGGCCGGATGAGGGGCCCTTTAACGCTATAAAAAGAAAAGTGCATGCAGCTAGAACACAGGAATGTTTTGAGCATGTAGAAATACCTGTAGCGATACCTGTATGCACAGTGCATGTATAGCCACGTGCGATGCAAATTGCAAACATAGCCGCGTAGGTATATGCAAGTGTATATTGACCGCATTTTAAAGTGAAACTAATTGAAAGAAGCATCTCGGAAGGAGGAAGATGGAGGCGAGCCATAAATAGGGCAATTAGGCGTCAAAGAAGATACAGTCTCGCTAGAACGTGTGGTATGTTTAAGCAGCTTTCGCGCGACAAGTTCAAGCACAGATGTATGCTTAAGAGGAAGCTTTAGCTCGGGTGCTCCTATCTAAATACATGTAAAAGGAGAACTCGTTTTCCTCGGCAATCACTGCACCAAATTTGACGAGGTTTGTTGTATTTAAAAGAAAAACTTAAAATCTAGTGACTGTTGGTTTCGAATTTTCGAGTTAGGTCGTCAATTCTTTTATTAAAAATTGGCAAAAATCACAAATTTTCAAGAAACGAAACTATCAAGTTTACAACTCTAACTCAACAACGAAAAGGGATAATACAATTCTGTTAATATGAACTAATAGTACATCTAAAGCGGACAAAACTGATATGTTACACATGAGTATAAAAAATATTTAGTAATATGGAAATACAGCTTTTGCAGCACCCTTGTAAACAACGTAACAAAGTCACGTAAGATGTAAAATGGCATCAAATTTGTCCGCTTTGAATGATCTCATGAATGCCGTTTACAGAACCGCGATATCTGTTCTTGATGCAGAGCTACGAACTTGTAAACTTCGTGCTTTTATTTTTTTTCAAACGGTCTAATATTTGAAAACCGTTTCAGGCCCTAAATCGAAATTCCGCTTCCAACAGTCACTAGAACTTAACTTTCTCTCTCAAATGCAACAAATTTCATAAAAATCTGTCCAGGGGTTATCTCAGAAAAGCGTTTTTGCGTTTTACATGTATTTGAATAGGCCGCGTCGGAGTTGGGCCCGAGCTAGAGCTTCCTCTTAATCTCGCACTATACGCCAGCGCAGTCGGCCCCGGTGGAAATTTGGTATTTCTGCTGCAGTTACAGCAAGCGCTTACACAGGTGCATCTGCGAAACAATATTGTATGTACATATCGGGGGTTCATGTCTCTAGTGTATATTCCGTTTTAACTTCCCGTTCTAAAAGCAACCCAAAGTTATGCGAGGGTACAAAATTTAATTAATTCCTTTCTTTTTTTTTCCCCTGTGATCTGCATAGTGCCATGGTTTCTTTGACGATAATTATTTGCCATTTCACCCCCCTCCCCACCCCCAACCACCTTTCACAGCCCAACTGCACCCGCCTGAGCGCTGCACTCGAATTCATATTTAATCGTTAGCGTCCATTTAGTTGTGTCATCATCTCGCGGGACGCTCGATCAGATCGTTATCTTGAAAAGGGTCGAGGATCAGGTATTTGATACCTGATACCTATACTGGGCTACTGATAGACGCCTACAGCGCTGACTTCCAACGTTTATCCACGTTTGTTGGTAAAGCGTGCCCCGTGATGAATATTCACAGGGCACATGTGCAGCCTTCAGATCTGATTTAGGTGACGAATCATTGCGTTCGCACAAGATTTCCCAGCTAAATCGTATTTAAAGGTTGTGTACATGTGACTTGTCAACACTCTCCATCTCCATCCTGTTGTATGATAAAACGCTTCCTTTTTCCTCCCTTTCTTTCTGCGCATGCCTCTATACATCTATGGTCTTTGCATCACCAATTGTCGGAAGTCAGCGCCGTGTGTGTGTCTTTTTTTGTTTAATTGTCCAAGTCTTCCTCGCTGGGCTCATTTTGTCAAGCTCAAGACCAAAAAAACCTCTTCACGAAATGGCGAGTAAATTCATGTGGCCTTTTGAACTGTCATCTCTATCTCGCCTTTTTTTTTGCTAGTGATGACCGTTACTACTTTAGTATTCGTAGACGACTTAACGAAGCGATTGCAGAACAAACACGTAATACCCGATTTAAAATTGGCGCGCTGTGTCAGTCTCTGAGGCCATAAACTGCATAGCGCGTTTTCAACTGCGCTGCAGAGATGGCGCCACGACACACGACGTTTCGGTTACATCCTATCTCGCAGAGTTGGGGATTTGTGACCGCCAAATGGGAATGTGAATAACTGCCTGCCTTCCAGTTTAGTGACTGTACGTTGGGTTTGCACATACACTCGATCGCGCACGGCGCACAGAAACGCGAGTGACAACGCTATTTGTTGTTGTTTTCTGACGGGTTTATTTTCCGCCGCAGTGAAACAAAATCAGAAGAGCAGCAAAAGCGAAACAAGTGCAGACGACAGCGCGCGCGATGCGCGAACTTTCCGATCTTCCGATTGGTCGACGCGTCGTGACGTCATAGTTTTGTGCGGAGGAGACTGAGGCAGAGGATGAGAGCGTTGCTCGAACTTCCTCCCGCCTCTTCTCTCGGGAGGGATCAACAACCACCTGTGCGAGTTGGAAAGAACGGCGATTGTTGAGTTCGTCGCGGCGGAGAGACTGGCTCGCACGGCAGCGCGGAGTCTCGTAACAGCGTTGGCTTGCTCCGACCAGCCCATCCCACCAGCGGGAGAGTTCGCGGCCCCCCACACCACCGCTTGCCGTGTTTCCTTTCTTTGTTTTTTTGTATTGCATTTCCCAAAGTGAGCGAAAACGTTGTTCGCACGCATTGTGTGTCGTTCGTCCGTCGGTGGCGTCGCCCCGCCGCTCAACGTCCGGCGTTTTGTTTTGCCAACTGCGGCGTGCTGTTCAGTTCGGCCGCGCCGGATTGCTTCGTCTGCTGTTGTTGTCGTCCGGAGCCCATGTTTGAAATCTTGTGTCGTGCTCGCTCGGCGGCCCATGTGCGGAGGGCCTTCTTCTTCTTCGTCCGAGGTTTGTGGTGAAGTAACCGGTGGTTTTCGCGGCGCGGAGTCATGGATCGCGACAAGTTCCACCGCGCCGCTCGCGACGGATACCTGGATCTTCTCCGGGAAGCCACTCGCAAGGACTGCAACACGCCCGACGAAGACGGCATGACGCCCACCATTTGGTCGGCTTACTACGGCCACCTCGACGCTCTTCGCCTGCTCGTAGGACGAGGGTCAGTAGCGAATGTTTATTTTATTTTATTTATTTATTTATTTTTTTTTTTTTGCTTCTTCACGTGTGCGCTTGCTTGCATTCCCGATGCGTCTGTATTGTGTTTCCACGCCGTCGGCGCGTCAGAGCGGCTGTTCGAACGCACCGCATCGTCTGTGTCGAGCAGACGAACTTAAAAATAATTTTGTTTTTGCGTTTCGTCTGCGGCGCAGTGTTCGTCTGCTTCAAGCAAACGAACATTTCTGGCATTTTATCGCCTGCGAGTTTCGTCTGCAACGCGTGACCGCGTGTTCGTTGTCATCGCCGTATCGTGGTTATCGGTTATAAAGAAACGCGCTTCACGAAAGAAGACAGATGAATATAATAGAAATTGAGAATGCATCACACCCGAGCTCGTTGGACGCGCATTGTGGAGTCACTCGCAGCAGAAAACAAGGAAATATTGAACGCACAATGCGTCGTCTGGATCGGTTTTGAACAGACGTTTAGGCCGGTCATTCTTTTTGTCTGCACAATGCACGTACACCTCATTAACCGCTTACTTCATCCCCCCTCCGCCCGCAAGAAAAAGAAAAGTAATAACGCAAAAGCACGTTCATAAACGTTGCGGCCCATTCATGTAATACAGCATTGAAAAAAATAATGAAACGGATACGTACTCAAATGTTACGATGAGTGACACCGTGCATAATTTACACCAGTCGTTATTTGAGCGTTAAAAAAAACTGAGCAAGACCTAGAAGCAAGATAACAAAAAAAAAAATGGACTGGAAAAAGTTGTAGACTCCGCTCAGACGTCGCCGGTGCGGCGTGAAAGTACGAATCCAGAAAAGAAGGAATGGCTTGAGAAATAGGACGTTCGTGTCCCGAGGTTATGTCGTGACGCTTCGTTTAAGAACTATCCGAAGGCGCACTGTACCGAAGCCATACGAACAAGTCGGCTAAGAAGCGGGCACAGCGAGTCAAACGCGTCGTCTTGACAAGTGTTCGACTTGTGTGTAACGAGCGCGCCGAGTCTGCGATACTAAATCCTAACATTGAAGTCGCGTTAAGCACGTACGCACAAACCAGTTTAAAACGCTAAACTAACACTTAAAAAGTATACTTTCGTTAATGTTGATCTATCAGGATGATTATTTGGGACAGAGAAATGAAGGTCAGAGTTCCAGTTTCTCGATTTCGCGCCGAAAACCGCAGCGTCGACACGTCAGTGTGACGTCACGGATTTCAAAGGATCCTTTACTATTTTGTCCGTTGTGCTTCACTAGAACCTCTGGAAACTAGCCAAATCTTTGGCTCCTCTAGAAAAAAGGCAGCGTCTATGCTCCCAGCACTAACCTCCTATTGGCGCTTGGAACTCACGTGACAGACTGCCGGGAGAGACCGCCTGCGAGTAAGCCCGAGAGCCTGCATATGTACCCTGACCTAACCTAACTAACCTAGCCTCATCATCATCATCAGCCTATTTGTGTCCACTGCAGTAACTAAGCTAACCTTCCGAGAGCTAATAGGAGGTGAGTGCTGGGGGACATTCGTTTCAGAAGTTCTCTCGGCTGCCTGATATAAAATGTAATATGAGGTCCTAACGTTTCACGCATCGCCGTAACCAAGCAAGAAGAAAACTGTCAAATCATGTCATTAATCTGACGGTTAGGCCCGGAACTACATTCCACTGCACAATTATGTTGCCTAAGTACGCCTCATGCTTACGGCAGCGGTGCAAAAGACTTGCGATATTGGGTATAATGGCTACGTAGTCATTCATACAAATACCCTGTGTAAGCGCAGCTTATTTTTATTTAGACGGAAAATGCAGGCGTGGTTCCCATGGTGTAACCACGCATGCGCAAGAGACAAGCCCCAGCATGTGCAGCCGGCAATTACTAATCATTTGAATGACGACTACAGTACCACCGTTAGTTGGTGCAAATGTGCAATGCAGAGAAGCGCACTTGCGATTTTTGAAAAGAGTGGGTAATCTACCGATACCGCTCAAATACCGCAGCATTTCGATGGGGGCGAAATGCGAAAACACCCGTGTGCTTAGTTTGATTTAGGTGCAGGTTAAAGAACCCCAGGTGGTCCAAATTTTTCGGAGACCCCCACTACGGCGTGCCTCATAATCAGAAAGTGGTTTTGGCACGTAAAACCCCATAATTAAATTAAATTTTCTGTGTAGAGTTCTCTTTTTAAGTCATTGTGACACACATTTTCGAAATTTATTGTGGAAACTATATCGCGCGGTTCTCGCACGCAAAAGCAATGACACTCGGGAAGTTTGAAGGCCGGGATACTCTTCTATTGTACTTTAACTTTAGTATAAAGTTCTGTCTCGAAGTGGGGGGGGAGCACATCGGCGTCAATGGCATAGCAGTAATATTGTAAGTTGGGCCTGTTTGTTTGTTTGTGCGTGTGCGTGTGTGTGTGTGTGTGTGTGTGTGTGCGTGTGTGTGTGTGTGTGTGTGTGTGTGTGTGCGCGCGCGTGTTTCGGAACAGCACGGAATAACGGAATGTCGTGAGGAGGAAGCATGACGCAACTCAATCGTAGCAAAAGAGTCGGCCCAACATGTGATCGTCACGTCAGAGCGCGCGGTATATGTTCTAGTGCTCCCGGTCCATCCGCGCTCGCGCTGTGCAGGTGGAGCAGCTGAACAACCATCGATTAAAAACTACCGGGAATCAAACATTCTCGCCTCGGCCCATACCCAGAGTCTCGGAGGTCACGTGCTGGGCCTACACTGCGAGTGAAAAAGGCGAAGGGAATGACTTTACGGAGAGTGTGCTCGCCAGAGCTGGCTCCGTGACATGTTGCTCGCTCTTAATTTCTTTCTTCCATGAGCGCTAAGTGGGCCATATAGTTTCTCACTACATTACCTAGAGGGAAATCTGGCGCTGCTGCGCTGTGGTATGCATGGGAATGCCGGTATATTGTGACTTCGGATTGACATCGTTCTCGGAGAGACAGGACACCTTGAAGACGCGCCTGGCAAGTACCGTTCAATCTGTCACAATGATTCATTTTCTACCAAAACAGCGCGTCAAAAGCTGTTATAGCTTTATTATTACGCGAAAGCATGTTTTGTTTATCTATGAAAACTTGTTATTGCGTGTACGATTATATGTTACGTAAAAAGTGTCAGCGGGCCGCTAAAGTTGGAGGACAGACGACAAGGTTCGCGCTCGCTTTGAAACAGTTGGTCGTCTGTTCTTGCTTTTCTTCGCTTGGTCATGTATCGTGGGAGAGTAAAGATGTAATATACGTGAATGGAAACGTTTTATGAAGATTTTACTTGGAGAACGCGTTATTTGCGTAGCCATATCCACGTTTTAGACGAAGCCTCTTACAACACCAGCCAACACGAGCTTCGCAGACACATATACCGTCATTCCCATGACGGCACGGTGCCCCCTTAAGAAACTCCCATAGACGGTGGCGCCAGATTACCCTCTAGGTGTTATAGTGAGAAACTCTATGAAGTGGGCTAATATTATGGATGGATGGATGCTATGAGTGTGCCCTTTGAATCGGGACTGTGGGTTGCGCCACCAAGCTCTTGTTATTATTTTGCCTAATGCCCAAACGCACAAAGAATTCCCTGCGTCAAACTTTCTGAACTACCGGGAACTTCGCTTTCGTACGCCTCCGTTATTTGTGGTCTCCCTACTTTTCTGTCACTAAACCTCCCAATCGCATTTTACTAATCTCTATTGCCAATGCGTGCACTTTCTCCCTGCCACCCCTGAATCCAAGCGCTTCGAGGAGGCCAGAAAAGCCTAAACGGACAGCTGGGTAGATATCTTCACATTCTAATAAAACATGTTCAATCGTTTCCCTAGCTTTATCGCAGCAAGCACGTGCTTCTTCTTTATTCTTATATCTCGTTTTATAACTACTCGTTCTAAGGCATACTGATATCGCATCGAAAAGTAAACAGCTTCCGTTTGAGTTATTATAAATTGCTTCTTTCCTAATTTGTTTTTACCTCTTAAGTATAGTTGCCCATAGCAGGTTTCTTTTCCATTTCCGCCACCCATGAGATGTCTCAGCCTCTCTGATTTCCCGGTTGACGTTCTTTGTTGCCATGTTGCTTACCATACAGGTCGCATACTTGCTGGTAAGCTTCTTAGTTGTTTTCCTGCACTGTGAGTCAATGTTTTCTCTCCGCAATAATCTGAACACTCTCCCAGCCCGTTTACTTTCTTCCATATTCCTCAGTCGTTCTTCATAATCGATTTTACTCTGAGCTTCCCTCACTTCAAAACTTGTCCAATCCATATCACCCAGCTCAGCTTCATTTGTAGTCTTCCCGTGAGCGCCCAATGCGAGGCGTCCCATTTACCATTGATTGCCATCGAGTCCCGATTGCACCCCTGATTTCAAGCAAAGCAAAAAACCGCACTTTCGAATGTAAGTCCTGCAACCATTGCACTTTTCCACATACCCCGGACCACCACGTACCTATTGTATCCCCATAGCGCTCTGCGTTTCATCATGGCCACGTTTCTCTTCCCCCTTGCTATCATTGTTTCTTTTTCATGTGTTTCCGTATATCTATTGTCTTCGTTTATACCTATACCAATGTATTTGTATTCTTTTACCCGAGGTATTTCCTGGCCCTGTGCTGACACTGTCGTGACACTGTCTAGCACGGTATAGCAGCGCTGATAATGAACTGAATTTCTTATTAAAGGGAGTACAGTAGATAGTATATCGGGTGATACCTGGCTCGATGGCGATCGACAAATTCGCAAAGAATCAACAAGAACAAACAAACAATATCCGCTTCAAAGATGTGATACATCTGGAAACAAGAAACGACGTTTCTTCCTTTGACAGGGCGATACTTATTCGCTTGCGATATGATACGCCTCGGTTATTTCTCTCGTGTATTGATCGCAATGCCTGCGTGATGTTACGGCATTATCAAATAGAGAAACAAGAACCACTTTCCCGACTACGCGCTGTAGGGGGACATTGCGATCTTTTCAACCGCGATTTGGGCACTAAAGAGAAGCATTATTGGCATATATTCGGGTGCTCGCTTCATATCGCGTTCGCAGCATTACATAGTTCATATAAAAGACCATATAAACGTTACCGCTGGCATTAGCGGGCTCAACTGTTGATAAGTAAAGCAGATCGATCGTCATTTCCGATCGTTCTCGCAATACATCCGTAAAGCTGCTTTTCAACACCTTCGTGTAGCCCGGCCAGATCGCTCTCAAACGACAACCAGAATATGCCATAAATCGGTTTGTAGTGATAGCGTATACATTGAAAACTCAATTTTCGTAATTTTGGCGCTAAGAGGCTGAATACCATAGCAGAGAAACCTGAAGACCGAAAACTCGCTTTTTTTTTTTTGTATTTCGCGCCAGAAAACTCCAGCACCGGAACTGCTGTGTGACGTCACGGATTTCGAAGTTTTCGTTTTCTCGTATTCGGGGCCGTTGTGGATCAGTAAATGCTCTCGAAGCTTGCCAAGCTCACTCTTTGGTTCTGTTAGATTGCGCTGTAGCATAACTTCACCGATTTAAAAGGTTAACTGAACCCCAGCACACGCCATTTAAAATTCATGACGTCACGTCGAACTGATGCGGGAACCTTACGGTGGCGTTGCCACCTGTCATAAAAAATTTCTCTCTCTCTCCTTCTTGCGTGTTTTACGGCCTGCTAATTTAATTATACATTCGACAGGTCACATTCGAGCGTTCTCGCGACGATGCGATATATATAGTAATTAGCAAATAAACGAATAGCAGTAATTCTGATAAAAACGCCATTCTGTAGGTGCTGCGTGAATGCTACTTACGCAAGTGGTTTGTGACCTTTGGCGGGCACAATTTACACGAACAAGTAGAGCCAGCCAATACAAGTTTATTTTTTTAAAATGGTTAATTAGGCTTTTAAACGAAAATTCGCTGGTATACGATTATATAAGACGTTCGGAGACAATATCGGTTGATTTTTCTAGGGAACTTGTGTTCCCAATTATGGGTTATCAATTTGTACACTCAGTAGGCTAATTTCGCCTTCAGATGCAGGAATATCAACACCATCGAATTACTCCCTCCCCTTCTTTTTTTAAATTCCGAGTTATTGCATTCAATGACTTTACGGAGTATTTTAATAAAATGCAGTATTTAACTCAACCAACCTACAGAAAAAAACGCACCTTGGAAAGCGCTAAAAAAGAAGCAACCGGGACAGCCGTAAACTGGAACAATAATGCGTTATTATATAGTTTACCTCCATTTTCTGAACACATAAGCAAAGTCTGCCCGACTTTTGGCCAATCCCCATGAGTGGGTAAGCGCCAAACTCAAGGACATCATCATCATCATCATCATCATCACCATCATCATCATCATCATAATGCGTTACGCGGTTAAAAGTGAACAGTTGGCACACTCGCGTGCAGCATTGAAAAGGAGCGGTCGCGCGTCATTTATTTATTTATTTATTCGTCGTAATTTCTTTTTTGTTTGTCCTTTCGTTCTTCGTACCCCTCTCTTGCAAGTGCTTACCAACTGCACATATGTCGTCGATGTCAACACGACCTGGACGCTGCCGCACGCGAGGCAGACAAATACTGTCGTCACGTCGCTGTCGCGTGGTCACGCAAAAACCGACGCCACGCGTATCAAAACGGGCTTCCAGGTTTCTTTCTTTATTTCTTTGTTTACGCTCGTGTAAAACAGCGGCGTGCAAGCGCAAGCACGCATTGCATACACGAGCATCAACGCGTCCTCCCCCCTTGACCAACCGCATTAAACCGGTTTAGCAACACGCTCGGCCGCGTAGCGGCGCTGATGACGGCAGCAGCAGCAGACTTCTCGAGCAGACGATGATGACGGCAGCAAGCAGACGTCTCTAGCAGACGACGACTTCGGTTTCGTCTGGAACGCTCGTGAGAACGACTGGCGTCGGGTCGTGGGGAGGGGAGAGGAAAGGTTGCACAAAAATGTGACCCCCCCCCCCCCCACCCCCAGCACGCGCATCGTCGTGTTCTGAGGTTAATCGTTTACACCGACTTTTGCCGACGCGTTTTCGTTCGCCATTATGGAGCCCCGGGGGCGACCGCGTTTTGTGCAACGGAGAAACGGAAGTTGTGCGTGAGCGTCTCGACGCGCTGCGTTTGGGATTCATTTTGTACGCGCGCGTGTGTCTGTACATTTTGTAGCGTTTCCGTCGTCAAAAAACAAAAACAAAAAAACAACAACGTTTATTTAGGGTACATCTCAGGGCTCCCCCAAAGGAGCAGTTGAGTGAGGAGGGTACAAACCAATAACGATATTGTGCTGGGGGCGTGCCACTATTCGACACTTTCGAATAACGACTCGAGTATTGTCGTATTCGATACGGCCCTCGAAACGATTAGTCACTATTCGAAATTCCCAACATCTTTGTTAAATGTACAGTTTTCGAATACCTCAAAAATCGACTGTCACACGATAACACGCGAAAAGGAAGCGAAATGTGATAGCACTTAATTATGCCATGCGCAGTGATGATAACGTAATAAGACACGCTGCGGTGCTCTGAGGGCCAGCTTTTTTTTTTTTTCGGCTAAGCCAAAATTAACCGCAATAAAAGTTTTCTTTAGATATGGAATTGTGCACTGGGGGTATTGTACCACATATAGATGCAGCACCTGTGACCTGTTTCTTTTCAGCGGATTAAATCTGGATACGTTTTCTTATTTCTGTCATTTCTTTTTCTTTTTCTTTTTCTTTGCAATTCGTAATACTGGCACAATCTGTCACGACCGTACGACCTGGAGAAAAAGTGCGCTTTCTTTCTTTTTCGCCCCGTCATAGTTGCGGACACATGTTTTTTTTTTTTTTTTGGCTCGGACATTTCTAAATTTTATATGAAAAATGCTTGACCACGCATGTTCTGAAGGGCCCTTACTGAGGTTATGAACAAACCGCTGTTATTCCTAATAATGATGACTTCGTGCTTTTGATAGAATATGTTTTATAGTATGTGCATGTAATGGCATAATCTTTCTATTGTGAGTATGTCACAAAAGTCGCGTTATTTCTTCAATTCTCCGCCCCCGAAGCTTCCTATGTATACACGCCTATTAAAGGGACACTAAAGCGAAACAAGAAATCAGTTTAGACTAATAAAGCATTGTTTGAGAACCCTGCAGGCAGTCATTTCAAAATAATACTTTGATTATTAGGTGAGAAAATGAAGGTCGAAGTATCAGTATTTGAATTTCGCGCCGAAACCCCGACGCCGGCACACCAGTGTGACGTCAGGGATTCCAAGGTATGTTTTCGCATTTCGGGACGCATTGGCTGAGTAAAGGTTCCCGAAACTTGCTATGTTTAATATTTGGTTCATTTAGAACACAATGTACTCAATCTGTACCGCTATATTGGTAAGTAGGCCCTGGAAGATGCCATCGAAATCCATGACGTCACAGCCACCAGGTGCGGGGACTTCAAGGAGGCGTCGCCACCCGACTTTCGGTCTTGCGCTTTTCCTTGCTTACCAAGCGTCTTATTGCGGTAAGAGTGGTGTTTTTAGTGTCGTAGAACGGTAATTTGCTGATGCAGAAGAAATCATTTTTTCTCTTTAGTGTCCGTTTAAGCATCGCCGCAAACGGTGGAGAACGTGATCTTGGGTACATCCCGAGCACGTTGAGCTATGTGTGTTCGTGACTGCTGTAATGTGTGAGATTAATTTGTTCGCCGGAGAAGGTGACCGCCGGTAGGGTCGAAACCATGGTGGCTACACACCCGGGCTACGTGAAGATGGGTGCCTCCGTGGCTGTTGCTTTGCGTGTTATTAAATTGCTTGCCGGTGAAGGTGACCGCTAGTAGAGTCTAAACCACGGTGGAAGCGCGCCCGGCCTACGTGGAGCCGTCTTCGTCCGCAGCTAGTGTTTTGTGCGTGATTAAATTGACTGCCGGTGAAGGTGACCGCCAGTGGAGCCCGAACTACGGCGAGAGCCAGTGTGCGCGTGTGTGATCCATGTCTATAGACGGCATGAGGTGAACGCCGGCGCCTCGAGAGGTTTATAAAAACGCGCCGATCCGACACTTCACCAGCCTGGTCCGGGGACGATAAACGAACGCCGAGCAACTTCCGGGCAAATAAGCTGCCGACATCACGCCCCGACACCGAACACCGCCAGCCGCCGTGGAAGCCAGCCGCCGACGTCGAGGCGCCGACTTCGAGGGTCACTTTTTACGGGCCGCATCGCGGTTTGGACGGACTGTCGGCGCGCCCGGTTGACTGTATGTCGCTTTTGATTCTGTGGACTCTAAATATTTGCCTTCCCGAATACTGTTTAGGAGTCTAGTTGGAACTGATGTTCATTGTTCATGTTGCGATTGCACATAGTAATTGCTTAACTTGGTTACATCTGTTCTTTGGAATTGTCACTTTAATGTTTCCGTCCAACATATTCATATCCACTACTTAATAACGCCAGTTTCTTTTGTTCCTGACCAATCGCATTAAATTACTGCCTTTGCTTGATTTCATCAGGCCTTTCTCTCGTTCACGATGGTAATTGGCGAAAGCCAGGCACCAGACTCAGGAGGAGCTAACGCATCGACGCTGAGTCGTGACAGAGTACAAGGATGTAAAAAAAAAACGGTTCTGTGAATTCTATTTAATCGTACATGTAAAGCGGACAAAATTGATATGTTACACATGCATCTAAAAAAAATTAGCAATATGTAAGTACAGCTTTTGCAGAACCCTTTCACACAAAGTAAAGAATCGCGTAATATATAAATTGACGTACTTAATTCGTCCGATTTGAATGATCGAGTGGACGCCGTTTACAGAATCACGATATCTGTTCTTGATGGAGGGTTATTAATTTGTAAACTTCGGGCTCCTATCTTTTTCGAAATTTTGAAAATTCTTTCAACAGAATTCATGCCCTAAATCGAAAATACGCTTCCAACACACTAGAATTTGCTTTTCCGTCTCAAATGCTACAAATTTAATTAAAATCGGTCCGGAGGTTCTTTCAGAAAAGCGCTTTTTTTTTCGTTTTACATGTATTTGAATAGGCCGCGTCGAAGTTGCCATGGGCCCGAGCTAAAGCTTCCTTCTAATAACATTGTCCACTTTCCTTGTATTCAGCCTACGTTTAACCGCGTGCTGGTTTCGTCCGTCCGTCGCCATGGCCACGGTTGCGAGGGCGTGTCTCAATCTGTTGTCGTATACAGTTGCTTTCGATGGTCCTCCTGTGTTCCCATTGCGGATGACGTATCCCGCTGAGTCATGCGCGCCACCTGTGCTCTACACGTGCTACACGCAAGCTGCGTGTGAAAGTAACGTTACTTTATTTTAGTTTGCTTCGTACATACAGAGCGAAAGTGAGAGGAAAACAATAAATAAAAGCAAATAACGCGCCGTTCCGCACGAAGACGTCCTGGCCTGATCTGTGGTCATACCATATGCTTTTTCATTCGGCGCTCGTTGAAATGCGCAGCACGGACATTTCCACGGAAAGGAAATACTGTCCGAATATGTCCTCAATTTTCGATAATCAAGTGTCGACTGATTGAGGAAACTCGCTGATCTAGTGCGCGTCCCATTGTGAGCAGTGTGCTATGGCGCATGCGCGATTTTCCCTCCGAACTACGAACTTTTCGTATTCGTCTTTTCCTTTTTCGCGCTGTTCTTTGTTTCCTGCCTGCGTACGCGATGTCGGACGCGTCGTGACCTAGATATATATACGTTGTAAAGTGACGACCGCTACCGCATCGCCTATTTTTACTATTGACGTCTATACGCCGTCTATAATAGACGTCCACGCGACCACTATTGATGGGACTTATGTTTGTGCTTAGCTGGCGTCGCATATATTTCTTTTTGTTATTTCTGACCAAATATACTGGGGCGTACCATAGAAACAACAGCTTACCCGCAGGCATACCTGCAAGCGTTTTAGCTGAAGCGAAGAGACATTTTTTTCTTTTTCACGTTCTCTCGTTACTGATACGAAGGTATGTCCAGTGACCTGCTGTTTTAGCATAGTGAAATGAAGATCTTGCGCTGATCCCTTGTCTTCACTCAATTTTCTCGGCAGGATCACATTTATGTTTTCAATCCGCATCATTTAAAACACTTGATACGTTTGCTAAACGGCTCGTCAGAAAAAAAAAATAAAAGGGCAGGCCACCGTCGTGTGCGCAGGTTAATTGCCATCGTACGTATAAAAGCGCGACTGATTTCGGTGGAAGCGAGAAGGCTTGCACAGGAAGTAGACCCTCATTTGGCTTTATGTGCATAAAAAGAAATCTCAATAAGATCAAATACTGAAACATAGCTATTAATTTGCCTTAAAACTGGCTTATCTCGTCGAAAACACCGGCCCGGTAATACAAATGTGTATTCGGGTAGTTGAATTAGGTCTTGGTGTATATCAGGTCTGAGCGCAACGTCTGCTAGACGTCACAGGTGGGCGGGTTTTTGCCAGAGAAATTCAGGGCGTGTACAGTGTGTTGCTTTGACTTCGGAAATAGACGGCCTATTGAGTTTATCACTCGACCACTAATGTATGCTATGAGGACTTGGCAGAGGTCAGTTGTTATAGAATTTGCAACGATGCGTGTGCACGCATAATAAAAAAAAAGTGAAAAAAAGGAAGTTGGTTTTATGCTGCGTGGATCAGCACGATCCTGCGTAAACGTCTGTGACCAGACGTTCTGTTTTATGCCTCTAGACAAGAGCAGCCTCACCTTCAGTGACAAACGGGACATTAAAAGACGTGCCGAGGGCAGCAACGAGTACGTTGACACCAACTGTTCGGCCTGAAGTAAAAAAAGAAATGCAACGTTGATCACTGAATGGAAGCCCGTGTGGGTATACCGGAGTTGCTGGTTCAGGGTCTCGCTACTCTTGAGTTGTGCAGCCCTGGGGCGGGGTATTCTCTACGAGTCCAGCTAGTGGACTGTCCATTTCGGCCGGTGCAGACTGTATGCAGCTGTACGAGAAAGGAGGAGACGCGTGGCCCTTATAGCCAGGCAGTAGTGGCCGAAATGGACAGTCCTTTAGGACTGTCCATATACACCTCTAGCGGGTGTATTGATCAGATCCTCGCCACTATGTCAAGTGGGAAACACTGGCTGTGTTCCACTGGCGACCAGCACTGGAGACAGTCTGCTCTCACTGCCAAGAAAGCTTATGAAGTCCAAGAAATGAAACGCATTTGGAAGACGCCTCAACTTGTCGCGGACGTGACTCAATGGCTATATACAGACTGTCCTGGCTAACTTAAGCAAAACTCTTGAATGAAAAAGAAATTGAAAAAAAAGAAAGAACCACTGCGCGAGACACAATTTTAAGACCTATGGTGTTCGGTCGTCAGGTCTGACGACCGAACGACGTATGTTTTATTATTGTATCTTGCACCGTGTTTTTAATGTTCTTTTTTTTCGTCGGACAGCACGGCTAAAGTTAGCTGACACACCCTGTGTATATACCGTGGTTCGGGTGCATAGTAAATAGCCCCAGGTGGTCAAAATTTAATCCGGGGCCCTAGCCCACTGTGCTGTTTTGGAACGCTATGGGCCCCGCAAATGAAGTCGTCCCTGCGACTTGACACCACCTCGCGGCGTAGAAAATACAAGGCTAAAGAAAAGCTGATTTATTATTTGTACTTTAACACTTTGCGCGGGCGAACCCATATGGAAAGCAAAAGGTAGCTTACATTAAGCTCATCAGAAAACGTAACTACGTTTTCGTATATAGCGATCCTTCCATCGAGTTTTCAAGCATTCGTCTTAGCCGTCATCTTGTTTGGGCAGCAAAGTAGCCGGCATTGGATTCGATGCTGTCCTCGCGAAGCAGACTTGTTTTTTTTTTTTTTTTCTCGCCAGAATTAGAACGAGGCAAGATATGGGCACTGTCCGCTTAGCTGTCTATTTAGTTATCTGCGGTGAGCATTGCAACACAGCCACACAGAACGCTATAGTTGAGTAAGAATGACTGTGCGTCGTCTGTTCCTGCATCAGGCAGACGATTCAAGAAAGTCGAACAGACGACGCATCGTAATAACGATGGTGGGACGTCTGCGCGCACTGCGATTAATGATATTCCGGGGCCGAATTAGTTCACTAGCATTTCGTTCGTGTGCTAATTGTTTGTCATCGGTCGAACGCCTTGGCTTGTAGTAATATATGTGCAAATATGAGGATTTGCAGGCACCTGCTAGGAATACTTCTGTGCAAATATGAGGACTTGCGGGCATCTGTTCTTAGGGATACTTCTATAGCGTATACGAACTTCGTGAATACGTACCCTTATTATCGGAGCACAGTTAACGTTACCTGCTTCAGCAATTAAATCAGTCCCAAATCGCAGTACTCGAGCCATCCTTCTTTCTTCCTTTTTTTTTTTTTGTGCTCCAACGTGAAATAGCAGTGCTCCAATATGGGATGGCTGAACTAGAGAGGATTGAGGAGAGCATGGCGTTGGGACTTCGGCAGTGCGAGTCATCTAATATAGTAACAGCCTGAGCACCAGTCGCACTAATTCACCGAGACATTTACGTATATCCTCTCAAGACACTTTCGTTTCTGGTTGTCGTCTGTCCACATTCCTCTGGTGTCCTTTCCTCTTTTTCTTTTTTTTTTTTTGCGTCACCGCGTTTGCGTGGCTTGGGTTGCTGGCTTCCGGTCGCGGTTTTGTTGCGGCTTGACTGCAGAGACACGCAGGAGCGGTTTTGCCGGAGGTATTCGAGGGCGTGTTGCGAGCCACTTTCCATGCGTTGCGACGCGTGTCGCGTCGTGAGTCAGCGCTTTTCGTGCGCTCCGCGGGGCTCGAGCGAGTCTTGCGTTCCGGGCCCTTGCGGTGTCTGTCGGGAACGGCCTTTCGATACACACCTATGTATACCCCGGCAAGCACGCTCTTGCGGTGTGCCTAGCAAATTGCAGGCGGTCGCTGTATGTGTTCGTTCGTGTGTTTTTTTCTTTCTCTTTGTCCTTTCCACGGGGCTCCTTCCTTTGTCTAACCGCAGCTGGCGACAGACATATGCAAGCTCGGGATCGCGGACTGGCTTTTTTTTTTCCTTGTGTGTGCTTTCACCCCCGCCCGTGTGTCGGTTCGCTTTTCCTGACCAACTTTCCCCTCAATTGCCTTTCATGCCGGAAATCGACCTCTACCTGGGTGTCCCGACCCGTTGCAATGGAGCCGCGTGTGCGCCTTGGCGGTGCTGGGTTATGTAGATTGCATCCGTCGCGGTTATAGCTGCATGTCCTGTGCGCGCGGCTACTAACCCACTTGTGTAACCGCCTCGTGCTGCATCTAGTGGTGGTGGTGGTGGGGGGGGGGGGGAGTTCGTCGTTTGTCACACTCGACGATGGCACACTCGGCATTCTGTGGCAGTCGATGTCCTTCGATGACACAGATTTGTCACGCAATGCGGCCATCGGTGGCGTTAGTGTGGCATTCAGGCTTGTCATTAGCTGATTCGTGGTGGTGATTTGTTGAGAGGTGTGTGCCGATCCGAGTCGTGCCGTGGTCTATCGGTGCCCGTATGAAGTCGTGTCGCTGTGCTCGAAGTAGCGGGTTCGAACCCTGACTGCGGCGGCTCAATTCCAATGAAGGCGGTATGCGAAAAAAAAAAAAGAACGCTTCGAGTGTTGTGTATTTGGGGAATGTTAAAGAGTCAAGAGCGGGTGGTCAAAATTACGCCTCCGAAGTCTCTCCCCCCACCACGGCGTGTGTCTCGTAATCGGATCGCGGCTACGGCGCGTAATTAAAACCGCAGAATTTAAATTTTGAGGTTACCGTGGCATTAGTCTATAATACAATGGTGAAGGAATTGTGGTGTTTATTTAGAGCTGACAGTGGTTGTGTTTAAGACTACTGAAAAAAAGAAGGGCAGAAACACCCATAATGATCCTCCTAGTTGAGGCGTGAGAGAACATAGTTCAAGACGCACTATATATATATATATATATATTTAGGTGAGGGGTATGATTCGTAGGTAGCGCTTCCCGCAGTTACACCTTTGAGATAGCAGATTTTGACACTATTTGCATCAGGTAATAGATGAAAAAGAGATACATTGTATTTGAAAGAAAACTAGAAGTTTATTTACAAGAACGTTTGTTGCCACACACGCGTACTCAAATTAGTTTGTTATTGCATGTTGTATAAGTATATTCCGGTGTGAAGTTTATACAGAGGAGCGCCTGTACCTGTCGCGAGACCTAAAAAAACGAGCGAGCATTTCTAACCAATTCCATCGGGAGCCTTTCGACGCTCCCATATACACGCCAACTTTGGGTCCCCGGTGAATACGTCATTTCACGACCCAAATGCCGGAGCGTGTCAGCTGCGCCAGCGTCCGGAGCAGCAGCCAGGTTTGTGTGTTCAGCGTGTGCGCCTACATTCGACGATGGAGCTGTACGGGCCGGCGTTTTGTTTTGCAAACGTGCTGGTCTTTTCTTTCGCTTTTTTTGTTGTTGTTGTGTTGCCTTTTTTCTCTCTTTCTTTCTGCCTTCGCCGCTGACGAAGGTGCCAGCCCGCAGCTGGTCACACACAGAGACCGCGGAGACGAGGCACAGACGTCTACGTGCAGACGTTTGTACGACGACTAGCACTGGTGCGTGAGAGCTCTAAGCAGTGGTTGCCATGGTAACGGGCCTGCGCGCCGGTTTATATTGCTTCGGTCGATCTCCGTGGGCATCCGTGGTTACATGTTCGATAGCCTGGCAAAGGAATGTGACTTTCTGCGCTGGAAATGTAACAAGATAGGGAAAGAAAAGGGTTGTGCCCACAACAGTCGTCAATCACTAAACTCACATTTATTAGTGTTGACGGAGACATACACGATTGGACGATCCAATATGCCTAGAGCGTTGGAATAACTGGTTACTTTTGTTTCATGCCTTCTTAAGTTTTTTCCCCGCCTGCGGAAGTGCTAATATATATATATATATATATATATATATATATATATATATATATATATATATATATATATATATATATATATATATATATATATATATATATATATATATATATATATATATATATATTGTACATTTTACCCGCCGTGGTTGCTCAGTGGCTATGGTGTTGGGCTGCTGAGCACGAGGTCGCGGGATCGAATCCCGGCCACGGCGGCCGCATTTCGATGGGGGCGAAATGAGAAAACAACCGTGTACTTAGATTTAGGTGCACGTTAAAGAACCCCAGGTGGTCGAAATTTCCGGAGTCCTCCACTACGGCGTGCCTCATAATCAGAAAGTGGTTTTGGCACGTAAAACCCCATAATTTAATTTAATTTTTATATTGCACATTTCTCGGGGTGTGCAGATATTAATATTTGAGACCGAGTCAAATGTACGACTCGCGAATAGGTTCCACAGACGAATCGACTGTCTGATACCTTTCGAATGACGAGCAGGCCGTTTCCGTCGCTATTTACATGAAAAAGTCCACAGAGGGAATCCCTTCGCCACGAGCTCGACCAGCCGGACGACCGACCACTGTCCGAGAAAGGGATTCTACGCCATCGACAGGACCTCACGTCACAGAAGAAGGCCCTGCAAGAGCTACTGCGCTTCTTGCGATCTACCGGCCGTTGCGAACGTCTCTAACTGGAAAGCCCTTCGTGTGTGTGTCTCTCTGTGTGCATTTTTTTCCTTTTTTATTTAACCCTTTCCCCTCTGTCCTCTTTCTAACCCATATATCCCAACCCCAGTGTAGGGTAGCAAACCGGAGACTAATATTGGTTAACTTCCCTGTCTTTCCTCTTCATATCCCTCTCTCTCTCTCTCTCTCTCTCTCTCTCTCTTATGTAAAACGATGTCCACATCGTAGCATATTCACAACGTTAGCGAATCTCTCTCAATGCACCGAACGTTATGAAGCGCGCCGTTTGCTCAAATCGCAAATTGAGCATTAGCAACACAGAAAGCACTTTATTCGCGCGTACTTGGGACGCTTGGGTGAGTTGGAATAACTTAGCGGTCGATTGGTCGGCTGGAAATGCTTGTCTCCCCGAACGACTTACAGCGTGCTCCATGACGTAACTTGCCGTGTCTTATGCGTACACCATGGCCGCATGCGGGAAGAAGTTTATCGCACTTAAATTTGGCTCCAGTGTTATCCTTGATCGCGCACAGCCGACGATGTTATATAATTATTCGAAAACTATCCGAGAAATAAGCGCTTACGTATACGGGGGGGGGGGGGGGGGGGGGATGGTGACTGTTCGATTCGAATACCGAGTCGAATCGTATACGGTGTACTCGATTCGTTGTCGGAAAGTTTCGAATATTCGCTCACGCTGCATACGCATACACACTTCCGAGTTCAGCACGTTCCTTCGCCTTCTGTTCTCCTCCCCTGTTCACGTCCGCACGCACGGCCTCAAGCTCTACTAGAAACAGCACAATGGGCGGAGCGTTATGCAGAGCGGGTGCATCTTCAGGCCACAGTGACCATTTATGCATGTGCACACTTCTCGCGCTATTGTGGAGGCGTTCTCTGAGCGCGTGACGAGAGTATGAATCTTATCCAACTTTGCCCTGCAGGCGCGTGTAGATCGCGTTTCAGCCGCCGTGTAGAGCGGAGAGCCACGTCGTTGAACTGTGCAGCAGCCTCTTTTTTTTTTTTTTTTTGTGGGTGTCCGCGGTGGCGAGATGGCTTCTTTAGACCACACTGCGCGTGTGCATGTAGCACGTGTGTACGTGTGTGTGTTTCAAAAGTTATGGGGTTTTACGTGCCAAAACGACTTTCTGATTACGAGGCACGCCGTAGTGGAGGACTCCGGAAATTTGGACCACCCGGGGTTCTCTAACGTGCGCCTAAATCTAAGTACGCGGGTGTTTTCGCATCTCGCCCCCATCGAAATGCGGCCGCCGTGGCCGGGATTCGATCCCGCGACCTCGGGCTCAGCAGCCCAACACCATAGCCACTGAGCAACCACGGCGGGTTATGTATGTATGTATGTATGTATGTATGTATGTATGTATGTATGTATGTATGTATGTATGTATGTATGTATGTATGTATGTATGTATGTATGTATGTATGTATGTACGTACTTATGTAGGTATGTATGTATGCATGCATGTATGTATGCGTGTAGATCGCATTTCAGCCGCCGTGTAGAGCGGAGAGCCACGTCGTTGAGCTGTGCGGCAGCCTCTTCTTTTGTGGATGTCTGCGGTGGCGAGATGGCTTCTTTAGACCACACTGCGCGTGTGCATGTACGTGTGCACGTAGCACGTGTGTACGTATGTGTGTTTCAAAAGTTATGGGGTTTTACGTGCCAAAACCACTTTCTGATTACGAGGCACGCCGTAGTGGAGGACTCCGGAAATTTGGACCACCTGGGGTTCTTTAACGTGCGCCTAAATCTATGTACACGGGTGTTTTCGCATTTCGCCCCCATCGAAATGCGGCCGCCGTGGCCGGGATTCGATCCCGCGACCTCGGGCTCACCAGCCCAACACCATAGCCACTGAGCAACCACGGCGGGTCATGTATGTATGTATGTATGTATGTATGTATGTATGTATGTATGTATGTATGTATGTATGTATGTATGTATGTATGTATGTATGTATGTATGTATGTATGTATGTATGTATGTATGTACGTACGTACTTATGTAGGTATGTATGTATGCATGCATGTATGTATGTGTGTAGGTACGCATGCATGCATGCATGTATGTATGTATGTATGTATGTATGTATGTATGTATGTATGTATGTATGTATGTATGTATGTATGTATGTATGTACGCAAGTATGTACGTGCACCGTTCAGCAAAGCACGTCGTTATCAAACGGGTGCGTGGGAAAAGCGGTGGCCGCGCGGCTACAGCTCGCGCATTCCGGTTTATCTCAAACGTGTCCTCGAAGAAAAGCAAAAAAAAAAAGAAAGACAAACATTCCGTTTCGATAACGCGAGGAACTCGCGACGTATACCCTCCGGTAAACTTGTCTGAAGACTCTTTTTATTTTTCTTTCCTTTTCTCGTTTCCCAACTCTTTGAAGATTGCGTTATTACGTTTGTTGTTTCTTTCAGCGCGTGCTGGGCGCGCAGGCAACGGTGTATGCATTCGCGCTCGTTCCACGTGTTATACGTACGCCGACTCCATGGTGGCCCAACCGGTATATATCAACACAGCGTGCGTACGCTCTGCCGGTCGAGTTCTATTGCTAAATTTTTTTTTTATCTAAGGCGGTCACAAACGGGAGAGGACGCGCGCCGATACTTTTTTGTATACACCTTTCGATCATTAGTGGTTTTATTTTCTTTCAGTTTTATTTCGTTTTGCGTTTCGGCTCGAAATGCGCGCGCGAGCGAGGGCATACGTCGTATCCGAGACGAGAGTTTGCCGAGTAGGAAGTTTGTATCATAACGTATACTATACTACCTCGAAGGGAACCGGTTGGATACGGGGCCCTGCGGGCTATACGTTTGGGCAATTAAATCGGTCCCCCCCAGCTTCTTATCGACGTGGCGCGACTCGGAACCGTTTAGGATTCTCGGGTCGACGCTGAACTGCGCGTGCGCGTTTTTCGAGTGCGAGACTTTCCCACGCCCCCCGTACTACCGTTGTCGATTACGTCACGAGCACCGGCATTCCTTGTGCCACAAAACAAAACAAAGAAAGATTAACTAGAAGCAACAACTCTCTCGCTGTAATCTTCACTATAGTACCTGGATTTGCTTTCTTAATGTTGTTTGCGTGAGCTGAAGGTATACGGTGGTTATTCAGCGAGCGTAGGAACTACGGCTGGCCACCGTAATAGGAATGATGGGTGAGACTAAACGCGAACTTTGCCTAAACTTCGTCACATCCGGCTTCAAATAGCCTTGCGTGACTTTGTAGTAAATTGGTCATTTTTTTTTTCAAACAATATTATTGCGCTACGGGAAGCGATTCGCAAATAGGCGATGTTCAGAGCTTGGATGCCGTGGCGGAATTTCGGATCGCGCCACTTAAATTTTTTTTTCTTTTTTCCCCGGCATGACATCATCAACGCCTTGCTCCATAATTCCATGAAAACGTCTATGGGGCGACACTGGAACAACTCCCGAAAATCGGCAAGAGGAGGCCTCCAGAGACTCTTGACTCTGCAGCTTGCGATTCCGGCTTCCACTTCGGTTGCGGAAGGGCCAGGAGAGGCTCACTTATAAGGTTACGGCTCGTTGTGGCTCATACACTCGCTGATACCTTCACGAGATTGGACGAGAACGGGACCCTGACTGTAGCGTCTGTCACACCCATGAGACAAATAGCTCGCGTACTTTGCCTGGGCCCTCAATATGCGGCCGAACGAAGGACACTTAAAGTCTGTAGTGTTGACTGCTTGGACTCCCGTCCCTTTTCGAAAAAAAAGAAAGATTTTATGCGGGTGGAGAAGAGTTTACCATGCCCAACGCGCGATAAAATTACTCTTGAACTTTCTACTCGAGACTATAGACGGTCGCCTCTAGGATCTGCGAGACGTGAAGACAGTGCGAAATCTGCGCGATAACGTGATGTGTGGACAAGATTTGCTCCTGCGTGCAATGTGTCTAAAGTGCAACCGCAGTGTATCTAAAGTGCCGATCCGTGTATTGGACAAAGTGTCTATAGTAGCTCATTGTACCATATCATAATCACCTGCCACCTACCTTTCCCAGTATCTCCCACTTCCTCTTACCCCAGCAAGGAGGAGCGCGCTAGAGACACGCTCTCTCTTGACCGACCTCTCCTCCTTTATCTTAATTGAAATCTCCCCGTCCTTGTCGTCGCCTGCAATCGAAGCTTCCGGCGCTTGCGCTGCACAAAAAACATGGCCTTCGAGATCAGTTGCCGTTACACCGGGGGAACCATTCTTGCGGGGGGGGGGGGGGGATTTGGTTTCCACTTGTGATTACGCACGCGCGCTGAGTCTGATTACCTTGCCGCGTGTAAAAAGGCATATAGGTGCTCGAAAATGTAAAAAAGTGAAGCGTAACCAACATCACAACGACGTTTACAGCCACAAACACGAAGAATCGGTGATTTCCTAAAACATGGCGGCCAGAGATGTTTCTGGTTCCTGCAATCTCCACCGCCATTTACGCTACCCGAAAAAAAAAGCGTAGCCTTCGAGATCTGTTTCCGTTACTCAGAGGAAGCATTCGCTGAGGCGCAAGATCCCTAGATAAACTCGTTATCTAGGGACCTTACTGGAGCGCGGATATGGGCAACACCGCCAGAGAAATAATGTTTTATGTATGCATCATTACCATGATAGCTGAGCCATCTCATCTCCAGAGTTACCCCTAGTGAGTCTTGCTTAATACTTTCATCGTCATCATCACCAGCCTATTCTTATGTCGACTGGAGGACGAAGGCCTCTCCCAGCGATCTCCAATTATCCCTGTCTTGCACTACCTGATTCCAACTTGCGCCTGAAAAATTCCTAATTTCATCACCGCGCCTAATTTTCTGCTTTCCTCGAATGCTCTTCCGTTTCCTTGGTACCCATTCTGTAACTCTAATGGTCCGTCAGATTTCATTGCATGGCCTGCCCGGCTCCATTCTTTTCCTGTTAATGTCAATTAGAAATCGGCTATCCCCATTTGCTCTCTGACGTTACGCCTAAAATTTTTCGTTCCATCGATCTTTGTGCGGTCTTTGTTAACCTCCCAAGCTTCTACCCCATATGTTAGAACCAATAGAGTTCAATGATTGCACACTTCTTTTAAACGACAGTGTGAAGCTACCAGGCAGGATTTGGTAATGCCTGCCGTATGCACTCTAACACATTTTTATTGTTCTGTAAGTTTCCTTCTCATGATCAGGGTCCCTTATGAGTAATCGGCTTAGATAAACGTACTCCTACACGGACTGTAGGGGTTGACTGTTGATCAGGAATTCTTGTTCACTTGCCAAGCTATTGGGCATTATCTTTGTCTTCTGCATATTAATCTTCAACCCCGCTCCTGCACTTTCTCGGCTAAGGTCCTCAATCGTCTGTTGCAATTCATCCCCATAATACTGAACAGAACATCATCTGCAAACCGAAAGTTGAGATAGTCACCGTTGATCTTCACACCTAAGCCTTACCAGTCTAATAGTTTGAATACTTCTTCTAAGCATGGAGTGAATAGCATGGGAGATGTTTTGTTTCCTTGCCCGATCCCTTTCTTGATAGGTATTTTTCGATTTGTGGAGAAATTAAGATATACTGTGGAGTCATTGTATATATTTGCCAAGGTATGTTCACGTATGCATCCTGTTCTCCTCGACTGCCCAATAGCTCCATGACTGCCGGTATCTCCACTGAACCAGATGCTTTTTCGTAGTCTACGAAAACCAGACAGAGAGGTTGATTTGCACTCCGACGATTTCTCAGTTATACCCGATTGATGACGTGGGCGGGATTCATTGTAGAACATCATTTCCCGAAGCTCTAGCAGCCTGTTCTCTTTGCACTATAGTTGACTGAAGTCGACTGTTTCCCTGACTCTCTAGGAAATCGTGCTTTGATCGGATCCGTTTAGATCGGCGACCTCTCGCACGACGTCTCCTCCCGAAGCAACGTCGCGTACACACAACTTCGCTTTTCCGTACGCCGCACCACGCGCACTGCGCCACCCGAGCGGAGCACCGGAACCGGAAGTGAACCTCCCCTGCTGCTTCTAGAGTCGCCCCGGTGTCACGGCCACGTACAGCTTATCTCACCTTCTTCGCCCCCCTCTCCGTGCGTATTCGAATGCCTCGGCGCTCCCCATGGGACACGCGTCCGCAAGGGTAACTCTTCACCCGTGTCGAGTATTCGTTATAAGGTGCCACCGCTCTGCAGCGCTCTCCTCGCATAGCGTAACCTGCACGCTGTTTTTTTCTTTGCCTTTCTTTTTTAAATCCCGCTGCGCGTCGATGTCACCTGATACGTGTAGTATGCGAGCGGGATCACGTATATGCTAATGAGCCTTTCGGTCGCGACGCCTTCCTGGTGCTTTGGGAGCCAGGAAAAATGTGGAGGACGCGTATGCTTCCCGGCAACTGCAGCTTAGGTAACCGCAACGTTTACCGGGAGACGCTGGCTATGAACGATATATGCACGAAGGCGAGGTTTCTGGTAGAAACGCGGCCTCTTGCGTGGGTCTATCTGGTATTGTTGTTTCGCACTTTTAATATTTCAATCTGAGAAGAGCTAACATAAAGGACATGCGCTGTCGGTGTTTTATTTTTTCCATTTCATTCCTGGGCTGCCGTTTTCAAAATTACGAGGAATAACTGTGTAAAGAATGAAAGGCACGGTATGAGCAACTTTGGTGGTAGAGAAGTGATTGGGCTGTGCGTGGTTCGGAATTTGGTTCGAAATTCTCTATTTGCTGGAGCGACGTCCAACGCCGATGCGGGACGCTGACGCCGTATCTCCTGTGATACGGTGTCCATAACGCTTTCGCGTTAAAAGGGGGGCGGCATCGAGCCGACAACGCCGTGCGTACGCTGCGATACGTATGCACGGCGGCGTCGACGGAATGCGTGATTCGTAACGTCTTTTATGTCTCGATCTACGTGAGACGAGTGCTTCTTTTTCTTTTTTTTTTCTCGCGGCCAACTCCTCGTTCCCCTTGTTCAAATGCACGGGGAATGCATTTGAGCTCTCGTTAAAAAGCCAACGAACCAAGTCCAGTGAAATTCCCGGAATTCAAGAGATAACAAAAAAGCCAAAACTATCCTATATACCGGCTGTTGGAGGGCGAATTTTGATTTGGGGCACCGTGGCTTTGATAAAAAATTTGCAGGACCTCGATAAGCTTCGAAAAAAAAAAATGCCAGCACGGTTTGGAAGTATATGTAGTCGGCAACTCGGTAGCGAAAGCAGAGGAGGTATTCTGTAAGAGTCCACCTAGTGGACTGTCCATTTAGACCGCTGCTGATTGGATGCAGCTGTACGAGCGAGGAGTATACGAGCGGCCCCAGCCAATCATCAGCGGCCGAAATGGACAGTCCACTAGGTGGACTCCTACGGAGCAACTCCCCAGATGTTGTAGTTCTGTAAACTGCATATCCGCTGGAGAATCTGTAGCGGGCAACTTTGAGATCTGAGCAAAGCAGTGAAAGAAGCTTGTTGGTGCGCGTGCGTGATTACGTAGTGCTGAGTTTCACACTGGCAAAAAAAAAAAAAACGACATTACAAAGAACGCAACAAGGACACGAACGGACGTAGAGAATACACACGTGTGCATTCTCTACATGCGTTTGCGTCGTTGTGCCCCTTGTTTCTTATATTTATTTTTTCAGCGTAAAATTAAGCGCCGCGTCATCATTAGTTTGATATTCGAGTTTTGCAGCTTATACGGTAAATTGTGACAATAGATACGACGGTTTCTCGAAAGTCGTATAATCGCAAATCGGTGACATATTTCAGGGTGATGCGTACTACATTAATTCTGTACACTTCATGTCCAGAGAATTATGATATCATATTTTATTGACGATGTTGTAAACAGTTGTAACGTTCAGATTTTTTGTATAATCTTTTGCGGTATATACAGACACTGCGAAGAAAATGGTGATCTAGGTTAAAACATCCGCTCCCGACGGCCGGTAGATTTTAGCATTTTATTTTTAGTCTACAACTAACCTAATAAAAATCGGCGCAGCTATTGCCGATCCGAATAATTTCCTCGTTCGATCCCATGTATATTTACAGTATATTGAAGTTAACCTTCCTCTTCGTACAATGCCCTTGGGCTCTGCAAGCAGGCCTAGGCTGTGTGATAGTTATATATATATATATATATATATATATATATATATATATATATATACATATATATATATATATATATATATATATATATATATATATATATATATATATATATATATATATATTTATATATATTCGTGCATTCGGACCAACGCCGCCGCGATGGGAACGCGGCCGCGCTGGGCGCACCGCAAGTCATGAATGGTATATTCGTGACCTCCTGTAGATATCGGCGCGAGCGGTATGTAAGAAGACCGCTGCGGGTGGCTTGCCATTGTCTTTCGAGTGCCGCGGCCGCTGGTATACGCGGTTTAGTGACCGCGTATGTTATGTATAATGCGATCGCGCGAGAGCGGGATTAAGGAACTGCGGCGAAGAGTTTGACCAAACGTTCTGTCTGGCATGAGGGGGCGAGCATTGCCGAAGTTAACAGCGGGGAGTAGAAAGAAAGAAAGAACGAAAGAAAGCGGCTTTGCGGAATTCTCACGGGTCGCTTGTTCACCACGAAGGCGAAGGATTAGAGCCGCGAGCTAGCCCAAAGATCGAAAAGATATTGGGCAGATCTCTGAAAGACAGAGCATGCTACAGTACTAGCTTTTGGGGTAAATCTGGCGTTACCCTACGTGGATGTTCGGCCGAGGCATTTCGGCCCTTCATTTGTTCTTGCTTTACACGAATGACCTCGATTTCCAAACCGTGGTCATACATGTGGTAGCAGAACATCGTTACGTTTTGCTCCGGCTCGTTCGGTCGTCTGCTACGTGCTGGTCGCTCGGTCGATCGTCTGCTATGTATACAGCGCAATGAGTAGCAGACGGCTGAGCGAGCCGGAGCAAAACGTCACATGGTTATGCTTCCACGTGACCACCTTCTGCGGTCATGTCGTATACACCTCAATTGTGAACGTATACATTTAGTTGACTGGTTCATAGAAAAGATAATATACAGCCAATTGCTTAGGGCGCGCCGAGGTCTGTCGGTATTTTCTCTAGGCTATCGTTGTCCAGGACCCTCATTTAACGGGGAAAAATCGTGTGTCATACCAGTGCATTATTTTACGTGTGGGCCTGCGTGCGTGTCTCTGTGTGCGTGTGCGTGCGTGTGCATACATTCCGCTCCCATCGTAATACGGTCACGGCCATGCGGATATTCGATGTAGCAGCGGCCTCGGTATAGCAGTAGGAGATCGCCACAACCACTGGGCCACCACGACGGCGACTGGATTTTGGCCTTATTACTTCTCGGGATCTCAAATCTCAAGGCTAAGCCACATAGTCAAAGCCAGATCACCATCTCTCTCTCTCTCTCTGTCCACTTCGACACGCTCCGGCCGGAACGCGCGGTCGGTATTCGCGCGCCGCTGACCCGGCGCCAGTTCAGCGTGGCGTGTGCATAATATTCTGAGGAATGCGCTTCGCGTGGTTTCCCACTAGAACGATGGTCACGAGGGTATCTAATGTACATATAGTTCTTGTTTCTCTTTTATGCGATATCTGCTTATTGCGCTGCGGTTTGTTTTCGTTGCAGTTCGTGTTGTAGTTCGGATTCTTCCTTTGTGTTGTTAGCGCTGCGTGTCTAAGGTGGGGGGGGGGCTTCCCATAGTTTCGGTTTCTTTGTGGCGTCACGGTGTTGCTCGTGACCATCCTCTGCGCTGTTTCCAGTGCACCTTCTCAGATGCGGTATCGCACTGTCTTCGAGGTTTATCCGCTGCCACGGTGGTCGGTTGTAATGCAGCCACGTAATGTTCTGGCTGAAAGGAGTTGGGGGAGGGGCGCGACTAGCGGTGGGTTAAGAGGCAAAATGGGGCAAAGGAAGCAAAAGAGGCGTATGTAGTTCTCTTGGCTCAAATCGCTGAAACCTTACCGCTACGCAGAACAAAAGGCAACGCAAAAAAAAAAGCGAGATTTACCCGGATGCGCCATCGTGCACGGATCGAAATATGCTGGGGATTAGGATGCCGGGGTCGAACTGGCGTGGTCGATTACGGTTGCAGCGACCGGATTCTTCCAACGGTGCCTCTAGACGCTGAAAAATGTAACGAAAACCAAAACAAAATAAATACGTTGACCTGAGAGCTAGGTATTTGCGAGCCCGCGTTTGACCTCTTATTATCACGAAAATTGATTTAAGCAGTCTATAAAGTTGGTCTGTAGGCCTTTTGTAGACCACTAAGTGGATGTGCCTTCCTACAAACTTGCACTCATGGCTATACAAGGTTGATACACCCTTCTGTTCTATTGTAAATATGCTGCCTTGGAGAGAGCGAAGTGGAAAATTAACACGGCTGTTCCAAAGCCATGTTTGTACAGTGAAGCTTTTTTTTCTTGCATTGTAAATAGATTGACTTGATTGTCCTTCAATATGTACGCCTCTGTCATTCGTTGTACATTTTGATCTTTCCTGCGCTCCTGGTATTTGTTAACTGTTTCTAAATGGCAAATGATCCCGGTGCAGCCGTTGACTGCAACGCCCTTGTCGCTATGTTGTGATGCCGAAATAAAGCCGTGTCATAGTTTCGCCAAATGGTTGTGACCTACAGCAATAAAATAATATATATATATATATATATATATATATATATATATATATATATATATATATATATAATTATCAATTAAGAAAAGATATACGGCTGCCATGACGTAAATATGAAATGAATGTCTAACTGCTGTCCACGCAACTCAATCAATCAATTTTTATTACATAAAAATACTTTACAGAAAGAGGTATACAGAAGGAAGTCCCATAGTTAAATCTGAATTGGGACCTCCTGTTCATGGTTAACACAAAAGTTCATTGCAACAGCGGCTCAATCGATACAATTGCAGTAATGACAAATAATGAGATACAGATATAAGTAGATGAAGTAATTAATAGACAATGTGTCGGCTATGCATAGAATTCGGGACGCAGTTCAGTCTTCAAAGTTTTGCTGGAGAAGTCTCTTATGCACAAGACGCAGATGGAAGGTCCAAACACTTGACACTCCTGGACTTCATCTCGCAGTACAGAGGGTACAAGGTACAAAGTCGTAAACAGCAGCTAGTCAAAGTTGACTCGGCGCCCTCGTATATGCGGCGTGCCTCGCAGCCCCAGTGTTGCCTTTGAGACGTTAAACCCCACAATTGAACTTTACTAATGTTAAAAAAGGAAGGTAGAACCGTCTGCAAGAAGTCATATATAGATGGCTACGCGTTGTCTATACAAGAAGTGTTGTAGACGGCACGTATAGGCTACAAGCATCCGAAAGGGCAAGTCTAAATGAAAACAAGGTCGCTTACGTGAAGACGGCTGCGTCTATATGCAGCCGAAAGGGCGAGCCCAAAAGGAAAACAAAGGAGTTTTACTTGAAGACGTCTAAACGTCACGTCTCCACGTAACCCTTTCTTTTGTCTGTCTCCTATACCGACCGCGCGCGAACGATGCAGACCGTGGCCGTGAGAGCGTTCCCTCTCGACGTTTCTTTTTTTTTTCTTTCTCTTTTTTTTCCGTTTACAAGCGAAATACATATACCGGTGTATGCACTAGTCGTCGCGTTCACTCCGCGTAATTCACGAAAAAAAAAAAAACGAGCAGTGTACCGCCAAGCGCTAAGAGTGGCGGCGGAGAAGGCCGGGAGGGGGGAGTGCAGTCTGGCGTTCGGTGTCGAGGAGGAGGAATAGGGGGTGGGGAAGGAGTTGAGTAGTAGTGTTTAAGGCGTGCCTGGGCGGCGTCTTTCGTTGTCTTCGGCACGCAGCTTTCGGCGTGCCGCGGATGGTCTATACGTGATTCTCTCTCGTCGGGGGGGCTGCTTCTCAGCTGGCCTCGTTACGGCGTCTTCTCTTCGCTGTTTAGCGCGAGGCGGCGGCGGCGTGCCAGTCGACACGACGTGCCATGGGAGCGTATGCCGACCTCGTCTGGCTTCTGCTGCTGCTGCAGCTGGTATGAAGCAGAAGGAAGAAGAACAGCGAGGTGTGTTCCAGCAAGAAAGAAAGAAAAAGGGGGGGGGGGCGCTGCCGGTTATGTACCTCCCCTTCATCCCATCCTTTCCCCGGTTAACTGGACGGTGTGTAACGCTGGCACGCTGTTGCCTCTCGGTCATAGTCTCCGCGTCGCACCTCGGCAGCCGGCGGCGGCTTCGCCGAGGAAGCGGCTTTTTGGGGTACCGTGTTTACCCGCGTTTACCCGCGTTTACTTGGGAAAAAACGCGTAACGCGCGCATTCCGAATGGCAGGGCAGGGAATCGTGTTACCAGATATGCTGCCGGCGATGAAATTGAATTGAAACTGCGCCGTTTAAAAGTTCCCGTTCGAAACTGTGTGGTGCCACATATGACGCCGTACGCAGTGTGATTAAGAGCCTGACTGTCCAATCGAGACGGAATATGTCCAAGCGGGTCACGTCACCGGCGAGACGGAATGTCCCACGTGACGGAATGTCCCACGTGACGGAATGTCCCACGTGACGGAATGTCCCACGTGACGGAATGTCCCACGTGACGGAATGTCCCACGTGACGGAATGTTCCACGTGACAGAATGACCTACATGACGGAACGTTCCACCGAGGCGGAACGTTCCACCGAGACGGAACGTTCCACCGAGACGGAACGTTCCACCGAGACGGAACGTTCCACCGAGACGGAACGTTCCACCGAGACGGAATGTTCCACCGAGACGGAATGTTCCACCGAGACGGAATGTTCCACCGAGACGGAATGTTCCACCGAGACGGAATGTTCCACCGAGACGGAATGTTCCACGTGACGGAATGGTCCACGTGACGGAATGGTCCACGTGACGGAATGTTCCACGTGACGGAACGTTCCACCGCGACGGAATGTCTAACCGAGACGTGTTGTCTAACCGAGACGGAAAATCCAAATAGTACGAATGTGCGAATAGCCTGTCTGTCCAAATAGTCTCAATGCCCATAGAGCCTGAATGTCCACTATTGGACATTCCCTCTTGTTGGACATTTGAGGCTTGCTGGACAATTCGGCCGCAAACGCGGAGAGCTCCGTACTTATTTTGCCCTATTTGACGTGTGCAGCTAAATCGAACTACACAAGCATAACTAGTTAGCTGATTATCATTCCGTACAGTGAAAGAGCCACCGCGATGATTCACTATTGCGTTAAACCAAGACAGTTGTGTGGGTCTGCGCTGCAATGAGTGCGCTTGCGTAAGACTAAAGCGCTGCTGTGTATGCGTGTATGCACTGTACTTGTAGCGTACGCGTTCCCAGCCAGCAATTTTGATATGCGTCGGTAACCTGTTTTTACTTATTGTAGTTCTCACACCGCGTTTACAGAACCTCGTGCTCATGCTGGCTGACTGTATTTCGCATACATTTTGTGACACGTTCTGTCACAAATATGTGACATTTTTTTTATTTGCCAAGCGATGAAAACAAGCCGGTGCAACCGGAATGTGCCAACCTCTCATGTTACACTGTGCCATTAAAAAAGAAAAAAGAAAAAAAAAAGAAAAGAGAAAGGCGCCACAGTGTCATGAGTGGATCGCGTGGGCTTACAGTGTGACATGCTGCTACGCGCGTGACGTCACCGCTTACGTCCCCGCTGACGTCACAATATGGGCCTCACCCTAGGGTTTGTAAAAGTTATTGCAAACAGTACCAGTGAGTGGAAGTGCCACAGTGGCATCGTGGGGAAACTACCCAGTGCGCACATACTGGCGAGGTGCTTATAGCCCCGTAATGGCCAACGTATATGCATCGTGTATATGGTGTACACGCTGAGTTTGATGCCTCGAAATGTTGATTTAACCGTGGTGTATCATATACGTAAAGTTCGCGGCGTTTTCTTTTTTATCTGCCGTAGGGAAGTTTACGCTCTGGATGGTTCTGCAAACCAATAAATAAATAAATAAATAAATAAATAAATAAATAAATACGAAACTAATTAGGTTTTAACTAAACTAAGTTTCTTTCCTTGTTCTTCTTTTTCTGCGCACATGTACTCCCCATCGCCAGAAATAGCGGTGAACAAGTCAATTTCTGTATTTTCCGGTGGGGAACTGTGTTCGGACATTACGTGGTTAAAAGACTGTCCGGTAGAATCATAATACGAAAGTCGCAGCGAACGTTGATTTAGAGAGCGCGCTATAAAGCGCCACGTTCACCTGGTGGAGGACTTAATTCTCAAGATTTCTAGCGGCCTTCACATCAACAGCGCGGTCGTGATTGATCGGGATGATTGCATAGCGCCAGATAAAGACCGCACGTAGCGTAAGGGCAGATAACTGATGGCCTATCAAGGGTTCTGCAACGGGTGCCAAGGAAAAGCGTCGTCGAGGAGGGGAGTGGGGGGGGGGGGGGGCGGATAATTGGGCGGCGCGCGATGAAATTCGCAGTTTCGCTGGCATAAGATGGGGGGTCGTCAGACGGCGCAAGACACGGGTGTAATCGCTGATCGATGGGAAGTGCCTGTGTCCTGCAGTGGACATAAAAAAAAAAAAAATGACCGCCCCTTCCAGTTCGTGAAGATGGTCGAACAGCGAAGCTCTGTCAGTTACGCCGAGCGTTACCTACACCGTGCAAGTCAAACTTTCGCAAGCAGTCTGTGTTGTAAGTCTTTTGTTTCGCCATTCTTTCACCTCATTTTTGCTTTTGCGTGCTTCCCGTGGTCGGCATCTTTTAGGAGCCCTCTCTTTTTTTTCAGGTTCCCCTAGTGTTCCTTTCTTGCGCGCGTGAGGTTTCTGTTGGTGTTTTGCCGTGCTTGTCTTTTTTCGCGCGCAAGTTGCTCCGCCCCCCTTTTTTTTTGCGCGCCAGTAATCAGAGAGAGAGAGAGAGAGAGAGAGATTGAACTTTAATGAGCACCAGCAGTTCAGTCGGCTGTGCCTAGGCCTCCCAAGATGGGACGTCGAGGTCTTGCTTCTTCGCCGCTTCATAGGCCTGCTGGGTCGCCCAGAGTTGGTCGTCGAGATGGGAGCTGCGCAGGCCGGCGTGCCATCTCGACGAGAGGGTCACGGGATTAAGGTCTGGGCAAGTTTCTTTTTTTTTTTTAATTATGGGATTTTACGTGCCAAAACCACTTTCTGATTATGAGGCACGCCGTAGTGGATGACTCCGGAAATTTCGACCACCTGGGCTTCTTTAACGTGCACCTAAATCTAAGTACACGGGTGTTTTCGCATTTCGCCCCCATCGAAATGCGGCCGCCATGGCCGGGATTCGATCCCGCGACCCTGTGCTCAGCAGGCTAATGAGCAAGGTTGGTCGTGAAATAGAAACCACTTGATTGTTTTTTTTTATTCATTTTGCGTGTAATGTTGTGTTCGCTTGGTCCTATGTTCTCTCTTCTGCCAAATCGATCTGGAGTTGTCGTCTGTCGTGTCTGCACTGCTCGGTGTGCCTCCACCGCTTTCAGGGCTTCGTCTGGAAACGTTGCATCTTGCGTTGCTTGCTCTCGAGTTGACGGCAGACGACGGCGTTTACGTTTCACAATCACAGCAATTGCGCTTCAAAATCAAATCTGTCCGTCGCGTAAGACAATGAGTAGCTCGTACCCCCTTAAGCAATGGCTCATACCCCCCTAAGTAATGGCTCGTACCCCCGTAAACGCCCCCCCCCCCTCCATTACGACGACAGAAGTGAAATTCTAAGCTCGAATGACGAGTGGCAACGGAGCCAGCTGTGGGAGCAGACGGCGACGCTGGAGCCATTGCTGATGATGATAGCTTTAGCGAAATCCGACAACGACGGCACAGCTTCGTTGAAAAATAGGTTGATGACGTAACCAAGTAAGGGAAACGATTAAGCACGTTAATAGAGTAATTGCCTTCAGCCACAGGCAGACGAATCAAAACCTGAGGCTCATCAAGAGTTGGGATTCAGAAACCCACGAGGAGATTATATAGGTAATAAAAAAGAAAACAGTGACGATTTAGCGGTAAATGCGGGGGATATGCGTTGTCATCACGTCGCACCTCTTCGAAGTCCCGGATCCATGCTTTAAACCGCGTTCACAGCATTCAACGGCGAAAGTTTGTCCGGGGCGTCCACATAATTGCTGTGACAATAATACGCAAACGCTGTGCAACAAAAGAATGCCGGAGGAATGGTGCAGTCTAATTTTATTTTAGAAAAAAAGTTTATTTCAACGAAAGAGGATACGAACGCTCAGTCACAATGACGGCACTATTCCACCAGGACGATCGCACATGCAAAGTACGAAGCGCTATAGGCATGTCACGTTCCACACTCACTCACGTATGGATCTACGGAAACGCACAGTTACACATAAAAGTAATTCATGCGAAGTAGGACAAATGTTCGTATTACCAGCGGCGTATGGTGGACGCAAGGCGGGGCGCCTTTTTATCAAACCTGGGTATAGGCTCTGGGTATGTATGTTACTTTCGTGTGAATATGTTTACAACAACTGTCAGCACTACCACTTTAGAGACCAGTAAGACATATTTTGCTTGACAGCTCATTTCTTTTAGTCCAATTGCCCCCTTCCTCAAAAAAAGCGACCCCTCTCTCCCCCCATCCGCTTCACGCCCGCGCATACTTTATAAGGATACAAAAAATCCGGCAGGTATCCCGCGCTCTGTGGGAATCAATGTTATGCGAAGCAGTGTGCGGCAAGCCTACTAATTTAACGGAACGACTGTGAGAGCACCGAGACGTTGGCGGCTGTTTCACGACCTATACATGACGCGCATGTCGTGACATTCATTTCGTGACCTACCATTTATGTTCGTAATGCACTTTTGTCATACTAACTATGCCAATTGTGGTACATACCAAGTTAACGAAACGACCACGAGAGCACCAAGATGTAGGCGGCTAGATAGATACTGTCAAAGTGACCAAATGTTCGCCAGAAAATGCTTCGCATTTAAAAAGTCGTAAGTAAACTCGACTTCACTTTGACCGATCATGTGCACCGGTTTTCGTTTCAGAACGCGCAGAATGGTCATAAGGACAGCTTACTACAAGCGCTTTACAGCCACTTCCATTTAATGCGAAAACATTATGTGTCCCATGAGACAGAAAAGCTGGCGTTGTAGGCAACGAGTGGTAGCAAAGATCAGCATCATCAGTGACGTCATCTGCGTCTTGTATGACGTCAGTAGTAATGCAGACTTAAAGCGAGAACAAGTTAGAGTAAGGTGATTTAAGGTAATGTGAATGAAGGTGAATTAAAGTGGACTAAGATGGGGTTAAGGCTGGTGCAAATTATAGCAAAGTGGATTTAGTTGGATTAAGGTAGTCGGGAAGGACACGTGACAATGCATGATGTGACGTGTCATGGACGTAAGCAATTAATTAGAGAATTCGCGATGCTTTTGCATTCGAATCACGTAAGGATACTTAAATGTCAACTTCATTAATTTTTTAGCCAAAATTACAACAAGCAAGGGCGTCATAGTGATGTCGCGTGTTCTGCAGCATTCAGTTTAAAGCTATACCTGTTATTATTATTTTTCGTTTCCCATGACCTGTTATTTGTTTTTCTAATACTTATGTTTGTGCTGCAATACATAGCGCTGCCTTTTACAAAGTGTTTTGTTATTTTGTTTCAGTGTTCATTTGGAAAATTGAAAATATCTGCCTGTGTACTGTACTGCCAAGTTGATAAAGGGGGCGGTACCTCTGTCAAGCTTACGAGCTGTTAGTCCTGTCTCCTTCTCTGTCCAAGAGAAAAATAAAGACTTAATTGAATTTAGGTGTGCATGCTCGTCCATGTTGTTTCAGGAAAAGAGTGTGCCAATAGTTTGTCGTTAAATTCATTTTCTAACGCATAATTCTAACGTTTTAGAGTACGATTTCGAGTGTAATTCAAATTCGAAATTTTACTGCTACTGATTATTTAGGGAGAGTGAGAGAGAGGGGAGAAAAGGAAGGATGGTTAACCAGACCTTGCCTAACTATAGGCTGCATATATACGCTCGCGTAATTGTGTCGGTGTGCTATGACTATCAGTGTGCAATGACTCGTTTTATACTGTTTATACTGCGGTCATTATATAAAGACCAGACTACTGCGAAGTCTAGTCACCACTGGAAACACCTTCCCACCGCCATCGTCTCCATTACTGATCAAGAAGTTTTCTAGTACGCCATCAACTTTCATTGATCGTAATCGTTAATATGTGTGTATATCTCTGTATTTAGTATTTGAATGGCGTTTCCCACACGTTTCTGCAAAGCCTGGTGGTCCTGAAAACGCGTGTACCTATCTATGCAAACATATACGTCTTTTTTTTTTTTTGTGAGTGAGAGAGAGTGATAAAATCTTATTGGTGCCCAGCGCATTATCGAAAGCGTGGTGTCAGACCAGTGGATTCTGGAACGATCAGTTTCGGCGATGCTATCGCCTCGGCCATTATGCGCGCGCTGATTGGCTGGTTGAGCAAAACCGGATGAGCTGATTGGCAGGTGGAGCGCTACGTCGCGCGAAGGCTGCAGTATCGCCGAAAGTGATCGTCCGAGTGCGCGTACCCAGGGCCACCTCTGTCAGCGTACTTGGTGGCGGATAATATGTGCACTGCCAGGTAATGCGGTTGCTCCTGCCTTACTGTGGCGGCGGTAGTGAGGCCACCCAGGGGTTTGAAGAGGTGGGATAAGGAGCTGGGAGGAGGTATCGTATGTGAGGCCGAGGGTCACGTGTCCACAAGACAGGATAGGCGTTTGGCTGGTCGCCGCAGCGTACGCAGATTCCTTGGAGCAAATAGCCTGCGGTTTACCACACCCTGTATGGCTTTCGTAGATTATGAAAAGTATTCTGTCGAGATACCAGCATTCATGGAGGCATTGCGCAATCAAGGAGTACAGGGGGCATACGCGAACATCTTAGGGAAAGCCTACAAAAATGCCGCAGTTATAGGTTGCTTCTCCGCAAGGGGGAAAATCAAGTTGGAATCAGCTATAGCGCAAGACAGGAGTAAAATGAGATCGCTGGGAGAGACGCTTTCGTCCGGCAGTAGACAGCGAAATAGACTTCTGCTGCTGCTGATGATGATGATGTGACGTCACGGGGTCCTGGTGCAAGAATTGCTCGTAAGTGTCGCCACCAGCCTTTCTCCCCGTCATTTGTGAAAAAAGAAACGCCACCACTGTGGCAACGTAATACGGATCCCTTTGCGATTGCGCAAGTCTCACTTGGTACTTGCGATCTATGACCTTAATAAGTCCGTGGGCAATCTTTGCACTATAGCCATGCTTGAGACGCTTTGGAGATTTCGTTAACGATTACGGGCAAGTGCCGGATTCGCGAAAGAAATCAGCCGCATAATGGGCCAACTTACGTTATCGCAGCGATTGTTACCATTATCGATTCATCAAAACGGACTGTTGGGCCGGTGTGCACTGTTGCCGTTGGTCACGAAGCTGTTGTCTACACCGCGCGTTGTTCCATAAATGGTCTCCGTGTGCTCGGGGAACGCCGATTAATTAGTCGATCTCATCGTGCGTGCAAGTGCTATGTCGTTATGTGCTATCGTCCGACCATGCCGAACCGAGGTGGCGCTCGCTGGCACTACTATAATTGTCGCCCAGCATCCAGGACTGCACATGTAAGTCGTCTATATTCGGAGAGATGCGTACACGCGTACACCATTACACCAGAACCACGCGTGGGTGAGGGGAGGGAGGGTCTACAAAGGACTTCGCTTTCAGAATGTTTTTCAGCTATTCAAAGAGGGCGCCGCGTTATTTCTTACAACGAGCGCTATTACACCAAGGCTGGCTATTCTTACCTATTCCTCCTCCTCCCCGCCCCATCTCACTCGGAGAGCTGGTGGTAAAGTGGGGGGCGAGGGGGGGGGGGCGGTGTGTAATTCTGACACTGAAAACAACCCGGCTGCAGCTGATGAGTCCGCGTACGCGGAGCGGTCGACGTAACAAAGGAAGAAAAAGACCGGTCGAATTATACGCGAGTAAAGACGGTGGTCCATATACGCGTAGTGCGCTGCTGGTTCTCTGCTCGCGCGCGCTGCAGGTATGCGCGTTAAAATGTTGGCCGTGCGAGGCCGGCAAGAAAGCGAGCTGCTCGCTTGTTCCTCGTTCGCGGCTGCCGCTGCGCAGCTTCCAAGAGCAGCAGCGCGAGCGAGTGTGTTTCGGGAGATCAAGGTCAGCGAACTCGACGGCTTCGCATGCCGGCCGGCCTGCCCGAACGACGTGGTATCCAGGCTTCTGCTGCTCTCCGCGGTGTTCTCCATCGCCTCGCGCACGTGACTGGTGGTGGAGCATGCGTCGTACCTTTGGCGGGGCGGGGGGGGGGGGGGAGTCACTCGTTGTAGACGAAAGAAGAATGCTATATATACATATGTACCACGAGGATAGATGTTAGGGCCGGTTGGTACGTTATCAAAAAAGAGGCTACAGTAGTGCGAAATACAAAGCAGACACGGACAACGCGAGCGATGACGTACGAGTGACGATACGCGAAGAAGCCCACCGCCTCCTGGCGCACCGCCTCCTGGCGTTGGGCATGCGCGAAAAAAAAAAAAAAAAAAAACTCGATCACTAAATTACTTTGACGTGAAGTGTTGATAAAACGCGAGCTTAAAATGACATAATTGTCTTTTTTTTTTTAAATGAACGAGGTAAAATAAACGTAGAAAAAAAAACCCGCGAACATGTGGCAGAAGGGTCGTTTTTCTTTCTTTTTTTTTTTGCGAACAACCCCTGGCATCGTGCTAATTCAACCTTCTTTATTATACGCCACCCCGGAGGAAGAGGGTAGATCCTGAAAGTGGAGTCGCCACGAAAATCATCCAGGAAACAAAAGCCAAGAGTTGCAGCCATACGGGAGGCAAAAAAACAAACAAAAAAACAGACAATTGGGAGAGTGCGAATATTGATATTCTTCAGACCGAATCGAATATGAATCAAATACGGCCAGAAGCGAAACGGAGTCTGATCGAATATCGAATACGTTTCTAGTAGCTTTAGAATAATGAATAGCCGTTGTCACAATTAGTGTAGAGCAATGTCACATACTTGTATTCTTAAGGTTAGCCGGGTAATTCTGTCATTACGTGGTACGTTATGAAGCGTGGATTGTTAAAAGATCAAGTTGAGCATTGGAAGCAAAAAAGTAGTTTGTTCGCATGCACAAAATTTTCAGAGAGCGCGAACGATCACTGTGTAACCTGTAGAGTATGGCTACCAAAGTGACGTACCCTGCTCCACTACGCAAGTTGTCACTGTTTACATATGTCTAGACTGCGGCCCACGGGGATAAACAAAATGCACCGTACTTTTACTCCAATTTTACGTTTAGCTGGGCGCACCTGACGCTTCGAAATAGCGACTATTCGGAGGTAAAAAAAGCAGATGGGTGAAAGTAAATGCTAAAGAAAAAAAAATTGCGGTGTTTGACGATCTCGAAGCTGCGCGGTAGGTCGTGAGGCAAGCCGTATAGCACGAGGAAACACCGGATTAATTTTGACCTCCACACGGGGTTCCTTACCGTGCGTCCGCACGGGGCCGTAACACGGGACACGAGCCATTGCGACGAGGCTCGAGTGATTGCGACGAGGCACGAGTCATTGCGATGGGGCACGATCCCCATCGCAATGACGTTTTTTTGTATGTGTGTGCGGGACAGTGCACGCGTATTCATCGACGATCGATATCGGCTATATACTGATCGAACACGTCTGCCCCCACGAACGCACACTTCCCCCTCTCCTGAACTCCGCAATCGGCGGGCACGGAGTTTTAGGGAAAAATAATAAGCACATTCACGAACACCAAGCACCGCGCACAACGTCGAGTTGAATTGCTATATTTAAGCCTCTGTACAGACGTGCAGGAACGCGCGCACAACGACCGGCAGGTCACGTGTCGACCGTGGAACAGGTCTGCATTGTCCGCAGCGTGGTGACGCTTCCCAGGGGGTGGCGTCCGCAGGAACAGCGATGTGGTGACGCCCGCAGTGTACCACTCTGCACACCAATCACCAGGGGGCGAGAGAGAAAGTCTGTACACCTTTAACGACCGACCGAGCAGCTGCCTGCCGGTCGGTCATTCATTCGATCGATCGGTATGTATAGGGTCCGGTCCCCGGCATCCGGCCACGTCACTTGACGGCTGCAGGCGGCGAGTCGAGCAGCGGCTGGTTACAGGGGTTGCGATGACGGTCGAGGCGAGACGGAGCGGTCGACGACGCTGGATCGTCCCGTGCCTTGAACACCGTGTACAGGACGGCACCGCACAGGGTCAGAAAGACGCCGCCCTGCTGCACCGGCCTGCGAGGGGGTGCGTATAACAGGCGAAACGTTGCGGTTTTCTCTGCGGCCCAACGCTATGGCAACAAACAACGCGAGAGGGATGTGCAGTTAGCAGCGAGTTGCCAGAGAAATCGTTGTTACATAGGGAACAGTGGGCTCTGGCAGAGAGACACGTTCCGGAAATTTCCGGAGCGGTTCCGTAACCTCCGAAAGACGTTCTATCGCTCATATTGGACAGTCCCGAGCTTCCATTCAATGTTCTTTGTTATCCTCTATATCTGTTACAGACTGAGTCTTGCAACCATTAACGCCACAACCTGTTCGGTCGTTCACCTTCGGGGAACTCACTCACTTCCGCGAGATTTCGCGTAATTGTATGTAGCTCTGGACTCAACGGCAAAAGACATCATTCTATAGCAACAGTGCTAACAATCTTACCGCGAGCAGTGCCAAAGGCCGATGTGTCCTGTGCTATACAGTCACGCGAGTATGCACGCGCGAGTGATTGTATCCTCGAGCGTGAACGATCGAATACAGACCAGCCTCAGATAGCTTCACTTTTCCACCTCTTTCCGTATAGGTATTTTGATAACTATACACAGCGCCCCCTATCACGTCGTAAACTAACCGAAACCTTCGTTCTTTCTTTCCCTTCCTCGGATTACGTCGTAAGGTCGGCAGCACAAGGAAACATTCACTCGCCATTTTCCTCTTTCTTTTTTACAGGAATCGCTCTATACTCGCGTTCATAATCACTCACTCGCCGTCACCGTTCGCGTAGATAGTGGCGCGGACCTCACGTCTCGGTGCACTCGCCCACGTTCCACTAACTCGACTCCACTCGCACCAAACTGTGCTCTTTCGCACTCTCACTCACCCGTATACATACACTGCGCTCGCGTTCGTACTCACTCCTACTCAACTCCCTTTGCTGCACACTCGTGCCTTTCAAACGATTATGACCATGGTGCGTACTCGCGCGCGTGTGTGTGGCAACCTGCGCGTGTACGAGCTCGAAAAAAATGCAAGAGCATTCCTTCGATTAGTGAGGGTACGAGCTCGAAATAAAGAACAGCATTCCTTCGATTAGGGAGGCTACGAGCTCGAAAAAAAATAAGAATTAAGTAAGAGCATTCCTTGGATTAGTGAGGGTACGAGCTCGGAAAAAAAAGTTGTTTTTATTTATGAATTGCCTCCCGGGATTTTTCGCTCACGGCCAACGCCGCCGACGCCAACACCGGCTTTTCTGCGACACGAGCTCCTTAACGCTGTCGCGTAAATAAGTAAGACCATTGCTTGGATTAGCGAGGGTACGAGCTCGAAAAAAGAATTCCGAATTCGACACGCACTTGAGGTGCTCGTCGAAGACGACCGCGCAGGCGAGCAGGGTGGCGCACATCTTGACGTGCCCCAGCACCTGGTAGGTGAGCGCCGACGTGCGCCCCAGCAGCCACTGCATGGTCAGCGTGAGCAGGCAGCCGGCCAGCGACGAGCCCACGAGCAGCGCCGCGTCGCGCGGCGCCCACTGCCGTGCCAGCAGGCCCCGGGGTCCGCGCCACGGGGGCTCCAGTAGCAGGGCGACCAGCGCGAGCGCCGGCAGGGCGCGCCGCAGCTGCGACTCCAGCAGCTGCCACGGCGGCTGGCACAGGCGGCGCTGCTGCTCGGCCGCCAGGGTCTGCGCGCGAGCGTAATAACCGGAGGTTCGATATAAGGAGAAAAACATTCGGCGGTGAATGCGAGAAACGCGTTATGTATGGGCCTTAACGTCGCACCTCTTCGAGCCTCCTCCTGGATCCGTGACTGAAATCGTGTTCCTCACATTGGAAAGTGTTGTTCAGGATTGCATCATATATATATATATATATATATATATATATATATATATATATATATATATATATATATATATAATCATATCATAAGAAGCCAACAAACACTGACACCAATGATAACATAGGGGAAATTACTTGTGCTTAATAAATGAAGTAATGAAACGATAAATTAATGGAAATTAAAGTGGATGAAAAAACAACTTGCCGCAGGTGGTAACCGAACCCACAACCTTCGCATTTCGCGTGGGATGCTCTACCAATTGAGCTATCACGGCGGCGTTACCTACCTAGCTACCGGCAACTATATATAACATGCAAAAAGCAAATCTTATATACATACACACACACATATATATATATATATATATATATATATATATATATATTGCTTTTTGCATGTTATATATAGTTGCCGGTTCGGTGACAAGTTCGCCAATGACGCGCACGCACGCCCGCACACAGACACGCACGCAACACACATTCTATACATTCTGAACATTCTATAGACAATACTCTATGAAAAGTATAATATCGGAAGTTTGTCCATACTCTACGCCTATACACAGTGTATAGAATTTGTCTATAAACTCCAAGTAATTTTTATAGACGGTCTATCAACCTTATAGACAAATGTCAATTGGATTCCCACGAACTAACAAAAATGTTTGTAAGGGAATCAGGACAGCTGCAAGCCCATTGTAAGGGGAACGAATGTGGGATACGTCTCTGCGACTTAACGCCACTTCGCGTCGACAAGATAAAAGCTAAGGAGAAAGCACATGTTGTTGCTGTATTTGAACACTGCGCATGTGGGAATCTTCAAAAAAAGAACACGCACACGCACGCGCACGCACACACACACACGCAATGCAGTTTACATCAAGCGCGCACGAAGACATGACTGTACGTTTTCCAGTACGCATGAGGCGTTCACGTCGAGCAACGAGCATTCTGCTCAGCCACCCTCTTGTTTAAACAGCAAAATTGTAGCCCGCATCGTTTATAGGTTCGCGACAGTCTTCGCGAAGCTGTCTATTATGCTGGATTCGTGAGAACCGGGACAAGGCTTAAGATGGCCGTTGATGGCCGCTTAGTTGTCTACCGTATACACTCGTGTAAGGGCCGCACTTCCTTTTTCACAATTTTGACGAGGTGCCGCCCTTACACGGGACCGAACCTTTTGGTCGAAATGGTGCCGGCCCAGCGGGCGACTTGTGCACACCCCGGATCTTGTGAACACCTCGGCTCTCGCCATCTAACAGCGGCATGCGGAAATACGTCACGCGTGCGTCATCGGAGCACCGAACGCGATTGCTTCGCCGTTAGAATTCTTTTCTCTCTAAGTTTTGGGATGCCAAGTTGGGGATGCGGCCCCCACACGAGTGCGGCCCTTACACGAGCCTATACGGTATTTAGCCGTTTCTTGTCTCTTCTAGACCAAACGAGGTGTACTTTAACGAGATAGGCTTCCCATCATAGCTCCCCAAAAAAGTCCATAAGAAATCAGAACGGCCGTGGAGAAGTCCTAGCGTCCATGTGTCCTAGATAACGTTAGCCAAGCTGTAAAAAAAAAAGCGGTTGAAAGACAAACACTGTGCAAGATAAAATTAGAAAACTTGCTGAGTTCGGTTGTCACAGGTCTGACGACCAAACACCGTGTGTCTTATAATCGTATCTTGCACCGTGTTTTTTCTTCGCTGAACAGCTTGGCTAACGTTAGTTGGGCCACCGTATACAGATAATCTATAATTTAAAATTTTATATAACCTATAAGAGGCCCGCATGCTTCCCCGATTGCAGGCCCCATCGTTTCCCCTAGAGGAATATTTGCCGACACTTCTTACGTTTTCTTACTCCTCCTCCGGAAAAGAATCAAGGCAGAAAGTCCTCTGGAAGTTGTCTTAGTATGCGTAAGCATGGTTCAACTTGCTCATCTCCACACAGTCCTGTGTCGTTACTAATGTTATGAAACTTGATCCGGCCAGTATACAAACGACAGCACTGCGGCAACACGAACTGCTCAGTGAGCGCTTTCTCGCGGCTTCGTTAATTGACGTTGAAGCGAGAGGCAACACGAAGGAGAATTCGCTCGCTGCTGCAGGCGCTATCTTGAAATCGATTATCGTACTGAACGGACGGACGGACGGGCTTTTCTCGTTGGGTAAGCATATCAATGCTCACGCACTTTTAAAGAAATCGATCGTGCTTGAGAGAGGCAGCGTGCTCAAGGCAGACATCACGCACGGCCATTTGCATAAATCGCGGGCTCTACCGTACACGTACTACGTGCGCGATGATGCCGCGGGTGTAGACACACGCCTACACACACACTTACGAAATAGAAGGCAGCCGCCGCGGCTCCGGCGACGCCGAAGAAGAGTCCCACCGGGTTGAAGCGCAAATCGCCGAGCGCGTTCATGGACACGCCCAGGGCCACCGGGAGCAGCGACAGGACGACCGCTCGGCGCTGCCTGCGGCCGAAGACCGTGGTCTGCAGCCAGGCCGTCACTGGCAGCGACAGAAGCCTGCCAGAGAACATGGGGCTTTTGAAAAAAAGTGTAGTGTGGGCAGTCTACGTATATATCTGGAGATTTCACGCATAGACTATATTTTCGCCGTTTAGACTGGATTTTCGATCTTAGCCGGTAGGCCGAGAAGCGATTCCTCCCAGAGCACCAATTCGGTGAGACGCCGTAAAGAGAGCAGATGGCTCAGCCCTATGCAGAAGCCGTTATAAATATTATGTGGCCTTTGTGTTGAGATTCTGATGTTTTAAAGATTTAGCTAAGGAATCATGTGGAGAGGTTGGATGCGTGTGCTTTTTTTCCCCTACTCTATTTCATTCCTATACACGGGCGAAGGCCTTTTTGTTGAGACGACAAACTCGATATTCAATCAACTTTTTTTTTTCTGTTGAAATGCCGTTGAATATCGAGTTGGTCAGGTACAGGGTTGCACTGCGCGCGTGTCTGCATGCGCGCGCGTGTACTACCTGAGCAGCGTGCTGGTGCCGGCGGTGTTGAATTCCAGCGAGAGGTTGGGGAGCGCCATGAAGGCGCACAGGAGAAAGGCGAGCCTCCAGTGGTCGAGGGAGGAGGACGCCGTCGCGCTGGCGGAAGGCGAGACTCGAGCCCCGCTAGCGTTTTCAGAAGTAGGCGTCTGCGGAGCCCTGCATCCCATATACGAGGGCATGATTTACCACCGCGTGGATCCAGGTCATGATCCAGGGCCCGGAGATCGGACCAGATGAGCAGACGGGCAGACGGACAGATGGGCATACGGACAGACGGGCAGACGAACAGACGTACAGAAGGGCAGACGGAAGGATACATTGATAGTAGAGTTGGATAAAGGGATGCCAGATATATGCCTGTAGGCAACTTACACATAAAAAAAATTGATTGATAAATATTAGATACGCGGGCATTGACGCATAAATAGATGGCAGACAGACAGACACGCAGAAAGACCGCTTACATACGTACGGATATGTAGAACGTTACATCGATGCATCGTTACAGATGCAAGATGAGGCTGGTAGATAACTTACACGCTGAAGAATAGATTCATAAATGTTAGATATACGGGCATGTAATAGATCGACGACAGGTAGGCATGTAGGTACGTAGATTATAGATAAATTACAGACATGAGTAGTAGGAATACAGGCAGAATGACAGACAAAATTATTAATTCATTCTGTTGTTAAACTAAATAATATTATAAAGTTTATTCCAGACTAAAAACTTTTTAGCTGCCGTCGCAAAATATAAGGTCAAAGAAAAGTGCTCGGGTACGAAGAAAGACGCTTTTGGTCTGGAGTAAACTTTTGTTCGAAGTGAGCCCTTCGTTTGGCTTCTGTTGTCGTTCAGCGCTAGTCATGCATTTATTGTATAATATCGTTCAACTTTCATTCAGTCCTGTAATAGCGTGAGCACGATTTGCCTATGGCGTATTTGGCTCGTTCTGTAAACAGAAGGTATACATACTCTGCGGCAACATATAGACAAGAGGCAGATTGGTGGGCCCGATCGGGGAAGTTTTGCTAGTATTAGTATAAGTAAAAAAAAAAAAACAGAGCTTTAAAGGCGACGTATGAATTCGGCAGCATCTTAAAGACCATATACAATATGCACATGAATAAATAAAGAAATATCTTGCGGTAATTTGAGAAAGGTTTCCGCCACATTGGAGGAAATAGCGCAGTCTATCTGTCTGTCTGTCTGTCTGTCTGTCTGTCTGTCTGTCTGTCTGTCTGTCTGTCTGTCTGTCTGTCTGTGTGTATGTGTCTATGTGCATATATATGCCTGTCTCTGTGTGTCTCATCCTTGTCTGTCTCTGTGTGTCTCTCTCTGTATATATGTATATCTGTCTCTATCTATGTGAATGTCCGTGTCTCTACCTGTCTGTCTCTCTTTCTGTGTGTATGTGTGTATGTGTGTCTGTCTTCGAAGGCCTTTTCATCGAGCATCCGCGTTTGCACGCGTGACCCCCCCCCCCCCCCCGTGCACGCATCGCCCCCGTACCACGTGACCTTGAACGCCGCGGCCGTGCGAAGCGCTGCCAGCGAGGCGGCCAGGTGCACCACGGTGAGCGACAGGTTGGGCAGGCGCGCCCGGTCGTAGCACAGCTTGCACGACACCACCACGGACACGGCGAGCGACAGGTTGAGCGCCGAGACCAGGGGCACGCCCAGCGACTCGCCGCGGCAGGCGCATCGCGACAGCGGCGACAGGCGGCGCCACCACCGCCACCACCACCTGTGACGTCGTTCGGCCCGGCGCCTCGCCGGTAGCGCCGGGTCGGCGCCTGTCGTTCGCGACGAAACGGTCGGCGTCGCGATCAGGAGGCTCGCCGACGCGCTCATAGCCTTCCCGGGCAGAGAGGGCTCCTCGGCCGACAGGCCCATCACTGCGCAGTCGGAGAGGATCACGCGTGACTCATTGGTTCCCCCATCTTAAGTTCTGGACGATTCTGCACGACTCGTTCGTTCTGGATAGGCATTGTGAAACATCGTACCAGCGCACAATTGAACACGGACGAGAAGAGAAGGACAACACGAACGCCGGTCCTTCTCTTCTCGTCCGTGTTCAATTGTGCTCTGGAACGATGTTTCATAATGCCAATCACAACCAACTAGCCCAGCTGTCTATACTCAGCATTCTGTACAGGCTAGTTTCCGCATAGTTTCAAAGCAACCCCGCTTGACTGAGTGGTTCTCGTCTCTACTATGCTAAGTTCAGGATGATTTGTCACGGCTGGTGCATATTCTAGGTTCGATCGTTCCTGTCAAATTAAAGAAAGGAACATACGTACGAACAGCGCTACTGATTCATTATGCATATAGACTCGTTTCTGTAAGGTTAAAGCTGATACTACGCGACGGATTCACTGTATGCCTGCTGCTGCTGATGTTAATTGGAGTTTATTGTCACAAAGGCTGCGATGACCATATATCGTCGAAGCAACTGCTGTTTGTCGGCTCCATGTATACACTGATTACAAATAAACATATTATCGTTGTATTAGTGCAGGATGAAAACGCTGGTGAGCATACCTATTGTGCCACGTGAAAATATGCTTTCCATAAAATTAAACTGCGTGGAAACGAAATGTGTGGGTATAATGTTTAAAACTGACGCAGTGGTGTTGTCGTCAAAGAAACTCATCCACGTAAAGTTCGAGATTATTCGGCACCGCTGGTTCAGTATAGGTCCCTCTCTGCTGAGTTCACCCTTTGGGGACGTTAGACCTGTCGGTCAGTCGGTCGGTCGGTCGGTTGGTCAGTCTATCTATCGGTCAGTCAGTCAGTCTATCTATCTATCGGTCAATCAATCGGTCAATCAATCGGTCAATCAATCGGTCAATCAATCGGTCAATCAATCGGTCAGTCTATCGGTCAATCGGTCGGTCTATCTATCGGTCAATCAATCTTTCAATCGGTCAATCAATCACTCGATCGATCAATCAAGCCCTGACTTGATCGCGCGCACCTATACGTATAATGGAGCTGTCAATCAATCAATCAATCAATCAATTACTCGATCGATCGATCAATTAATCCCTGACTCGATCGCGCGTACCTATACCTATAACGGAGCTCTTGCCATGGCGACGTACCGCATTTGTCGACGCCGTCGCAACGGCGCCGTTCGAAGTCGCCTTGTGGTTCCAGAGCGTCGGCCGCCAGGGCGGCTGCTGACGTCGACTCCGACGTCTGCGACGACGTCGTCTGGTGGGCGCCTTCGGCAGGCGGCCGCCGTGGCCCTTCCCGTTGCCTTCGCGACAGCTCCCGGTGGTGCCGTCGCATCGAGTGCGTCTTGACTTGGTCCCAGTAGAACCGCGGTCGGAAGAGTGCTTGCGCGTCCCGTGGCTCTGGTGCGGACGCTTTGTGTCTGGGCGCGATCATCGCCCCCACTGGCACTCCGTTCTCTTCTTCGTCTTCCTTTACTTACGGCGCGCCCGCGACGCCGTTGTTGTGTTTGTCGTTCTCCTCCGAACTCGGTGGCTCACACTCACTATACGAGCGGTGTTGAAAAAAGAAAAAGAAAAGGCTTCGTCTTTCGTTTTAGAAACAACGACGACCGCGACTTTTAAGGATACACTGAAAATTTCACTGGGTACCCCCGCCTCCCCCCCCCCTACGTAGTATAATGATGATAATTCATAGTAAGGTTTTGTTACAGCGCAACACAAGACATGGACAAAAGAAGGTATAAAACGACGACACGGCGCTTGTCTTTGTCTTGTCCTCGTCTGGTTGTGTGGCGCTGTAACAAAACCTTACTATGAATCCCAACCAACTGGCCCAACTTCCCGTTTTGATGATGATAATGACGACGTCCATGATCATGACTTTGGTGATCGTGGCGTAAATTGGAAGCGTTCCACTCGCGGCCCAGTTATTAACCTCCCCCCCCCCCCCCCCCGGCGAAAAGTGGACGCTCTACAGCCTAGCGTCGTCCTTACTGTATCTGAAGCTTCATGAGCGCGTCATGGCGCAGTTAGCGGGAACGGTGCGGCGTTCGGCGTGCTTTGATGCCGGCGGCCGTATAGACGCTGTGGACCAGAGTGCACCTCGAGCGCTATCTTGCCTGGCCGGTGGCGCATCGATGTTGGTGAATAATGGCCAATGTGGGTGTCGCCGGACTGACGTGTCTCGACTTCTGCCGACCGCCGCCCAATTGCACGCTGGAAACGCCGGACTTTTGCGGAACCGTTGCAATTAGCAGCGATTATGCGTGTTCACCCCGTATCATTGCCTCCTACACTTAAAAAAATACTATAGATTGCATTGAAATGTAGGCCAACGAAGGCAGATAATGTTTGATAAACGAAGCCACAAGAACGTCTGAAGCCACAAGCACGAAGGTAAGACAAATCCATGTACTAACCATCATTTCCATAGTGGCTGAGCGATTGCAGTGCCGAAGTTCACCCTAGTAATTTTTCTGGAGAACGCTATGGCAGTTGTTACTTTAGTTGCTTGCAGTGGCACCTGGTTAACCGAGGGCTATAACTCGGAAGCCGTCGAATATGCACCAGAAAGCCTAAGGTGTGTTGCGCAGTCATGATATATATAGCTTTGCGTCCGTCAGAGAAGTTTGTCCCTGCAGAAAGTTTGTAGATGTGTTAACATAAATTATTTAGAATGTCTATAAAGACCCTGTAGTGGACTTACGGCTTTGCACTTGCGGACGATAGAAAGTCTTTAGCCTCTCCGTGAGCTTATTATAACTTAAGAAGTACCACAACACTGGAGACGCTGACATAGGCAACAGTTCTGGTGGCGCTATCTTCTGACGCAGACGTCCACATAGAGCATAGAGTTTCTCACTATAACACCTAGAGGGAAATCTGGCGCCACCGTCTATGGGAGTTTCTTAAGGTGGCACCGTGCCGTCATGGGAATGACGGTGTATATGTCTGCGAGGCTCGTGTTGGCTGGTGTTGTAAGAGGCTTCATCTAAAACGGGGATATGGCGACACAAATAACGCGTTCTCAAAGTAAAATCTCCACAAAATGTTTCCATTCACGCATATTGCATCTTTACTCACCTACAATGCATGACCAAGCGAAGAAAAGCAAGAAAAGACGACTAACTGTTTCAAAGCGAGCGCGAACCTTGTCGTCTGTCCTCCAACTTTAGCGGCCCGCTGACACTTTTTACGTAACATATAGTCGTACACGCAATAACAAGTTCTCATAGTTAAACAAAACATGTTTTCGCGTAATAATAAAGCTAAAACAGCTTTTCACGTGCTGTTTTTGTAGAAAATGAATCATTGTGACAGACGGAACGGTACTTGCCAAGCGCGTCTTCAAGGTTTGCTGTCTCTCCGAGAACGATGCCAATCCGAAGTCACAATATACCGGCATTCCCATGCATACCACAGCGCAGCAGCGCCAGATTTCCCTCTAGGTAATGTAGTGAGAAACTCTATGACATAGAGCATAGCGAAGTTTAATATCAGGTACTATGTGTTACCTACCTTAACGACGCAAAGGTCTTGGCAACAACACTTGTTAGCCATACAGTGGGCTTTTTATTTTTTGCTTTGTTCCAGATAAATGACGCAGCACGAAAACGTTTAATAACTCGGTGTGGCGGAAGAAACTGTCACAGGATGGCGCTACCTGCGCCGCTACTGCCGTCGACGTCTGCTGTGTTCGGTTATTCCGTAAACTGTAAAACATTTACGGGCATGTTCAAGAACCTCTATTTTCTATAGACGGTCGCATACAGCTCGTTTGGAACTCTGTGAACCGCCGACCAAAAATATAGACTCGTTTGCGAGTTTCGCCTGTGGACAATCTGGGTATTCATTCTTAGTAAAGAGACTATGGAAGATACACAAAAGGTAAGTATAGGTGCAATGAGGCAGATACAAGGTCTACACGAAAACAAAGTTTATCTAAGACGGCAAAGTCCAGTCTACATGAAGTTTATAGACAATTTTTTATACGATGTCTAAGCTCAACTTTATACGAGGATGCGCAGCGCGTTTACAGAACACTCTGAAAAAAGGATGCTGTGTTTTAATAGCCATTCCGAGACAATATATCGAAGGCTTCTCAGCTTCACACCTACGGGCCTATATACTTACTGGCCTTGAACCAGCAACACTCGTACCGCACTAATCTGTGGATTCTCAGTCGCCATTGTTTCGGCGATCCATTTTTCTTCGCGTACGCCCCGAGTGCCGTCTCGTGTAGTGGGCCTGGCGCTGTTGGCACCAGCGGCCACTTCGAAGAAGTGGGCACGCCCTGTATAGACGTGACTCCACTGAGTAATGCGCTAATTCGCGTCTCGGTCTTCACTCATGGTCGAAGTTCAAGTAGTCGTGTTTCTTCTCTCTCTCTCTCTCTCTCTCTCGTTCGACGGTCTTCCTTCAACCCAATCGTTTCGTTTAGTACTTCCAGCTTTCTAAATGAGCCGCTCGACTATATACAGCCACGCTTACGAAATCATGCATGCGGCTTTGGATTGAAGTAGTTCCGAGAAGCTGCAGACTGCCTGCTTGGAATAGCCGCTTCATAGAAGTATAGATCTTACGCAGCACGTAAACGATTTCACTCGCTCTTGATTGCTTGCGCGCAATTTATGTCGTCCGTCGATTGTCCACGCGATCACGTTTCCTGAAAAGCGTTGACCCTCATTCTCGCATCTTCTCGGATGATTACGAGAGACACAAGATCGATGTGGGGCCCGAGAATACCCTCGCACATTCGAAGCCCGACGTACAAATCTTCCGTAACGAGCGAGCGACTTGGCTTGGCTCTTTGGCTCGCACAGTTTATGTCGTCCGCCGATAACCGAAATGCTCACGTGACCTGTATAATGGAGTGACCTGCACGCTCTTCGTTGCTCGGATCTCACCGTTTCGTTTTGTCGTCCCCGGTCGCATTTCGACATGCTCGCGGAGCGATAGGGGGCTCCCGGCAGGTTAATTGCTTTCTTGCCGCTGAACGTGGATTGTCTTCGAATTAGGGAGGGCGCAGCCACTCCCCGCCCTCCCTCCCCTCCTGCATATAATGAACGATAGAGGTTGACACATCATATTCACGTCGCGTCCGACGCCCCCCCCCCCCCCCCCCCCCCCCTCGATGACGTAACTAGGGTATGCGCGAGACGCTCGTCGCTGCTTGGCCTGGCCGGAACAATGGGCACCGCGTAATCCCAGGGTTGCGGCGTGCACCTCTCTGCGTCGACGAAGACGTTCGGCCGTCTTTTTCGTCTGTCTCTATTTTCTTTGTTGCTGTCGTTTATCCACGTTTCCGATCCGCCTATCCCAACTCACTTTCGGTGCGTCCATTTTCACTGGCCGCAGAGCCGTACGCATACGATGAGCATTACAAGCAGACGGCGGAACGTGCATCCAGAGCAGACGGCGGAACATGCAACTCAAGCAGACGGCGCGCATGAAACTCAAGCAGACGTTGCACGTACAACCCGAGCAGACGGCGTTGGAAGCAATGGAAGGAGCAGATGGGTGGTGTCTCTTTCTGATCTGCGCATAACGTGCCGCTCGTACAGCTGAACTTTTTTTTCTTTCTTTGTGCACATGGGAAATAACGCTGGTTGAAAATGAGACTCGACGGCAACATCAGCTTAAACGGTATACTGGCACGTTATAGGTTAAATCGCAATAAAAAAATGTGGCCACTCTCAGCCTGAGAGGACGCCTGATAGACCAGAGGATACGCGAACACGAAAGACGGATGGCGATGCTGCCCTGAAGTTCTCGCAGCAGTCACGTCGTGAAGTAATAGAGTGAAGTAATATCCCAGTCTCATTGTTAATCGGACTGCACTGACATCCTAAATTAACGAAACACTGGACAAAATACCAAAAGATACATTTAAATCCATGACGTCGGACTAATGCCGGGGCCGATGTTTTGGCGGGAAATTCAGAAACCATAAGTTTCGCGTTCATTTTCTCCAGTCACAAACCACATTTTTAAGACAATATGAACAGAAACGGGGCTTTGAAAGAATAGTTTGCCTGTATAAATTGATTTAACGTTCGGTTACTGTTCCTTGAAAGGAAGAGACAGTATAAGCTTCTGTGTAGTTAACGTCCTCAGGAAGTTGCTTATAGGAGCTGCTCTTGAGGCGTAATGATGGACCAGTTCTGTAGTAGCTTGGCCCTTAACGACCTCTGCTGTGATTAGCACGTGAGCATAAAATGACAGTTCATTGTGAACGTGATCGCCACTAGCGGCGTAGTGCATGTACAAAGCGAGTTGTAAGCAGGTGAGAGCGCCTGCTCAGGGGCAACAGACGACGTACACAGAAGAACCGAAGCAGACGGCGCCGGCGGTGCAGCAGACGACAGTGCATTTGTCCGGGAGCGCGGGCTTGGTGGCTTTTGTCTTTGCGAGCCTTCTGCGAACAAAAGCGCGTGAGGAGGAAAGACAGCCGTGACCGCCCTTTCGAAGAATGCTGGGAAGGGCACCTGTCGCTCCTTCAAGAGAAAGAAAAGCGAGAAGTCTGAAACTTGAAAGGGGGAGTGCTCAACTCTGGCTTTTGTTGCGGTTTGCAGTTCCGTACTTTCACGGCTCGAGCGACCGTACGCGGGAACGAGGGACAGTGTTCGTCTGTTCGTCCCCCAATAGACGACGACAACGTCGACGTATGAATGAAGAAGCGTGGTCTGCTACGGTCTTTCACAGGGGGCGTCTCTGTCACGAGGCTTAGCTGCGTCTCTCTTTTTCATTTTGTCATTCACAACGTTTCAGTAAAAAAGAAAAAAAAAATGAGAATAGAACACTATGGTGAAACGTTTTGGATTCCGCGATGCTGCCGGGAGGCGTGGCTTTGTCCTTCTGGAAGAGCGCCCCCCTTTGTGTGCCCGTCGTACTTCTGGTTTCGCACCACTGACCGAGCGAGTGAGCGTCTTCTTCGGGTGGCTTCTTCGCTCCCGAGTGGCTTTTTTTACGACTATGGCTCCGAAAAGAAAGACGCTTATCTTAGTGATCTGTTGACACCGATACGTGGCGCGCAGATCGGTCTTCCGAGTTCTACCGTTAGGTGGCTGTTTATTTTTTTTTCCACGCATTGAAGCACCTTTTCAAAAGTTATCTTTATCTCTTGCCAGGACCTTGGTGCTTATTCAGCGCCTGCTCTAAATGGAGAATACGATGGCAAATGTGGTGACACACGTACTACGGTGACTTCATTTCTCGCTATTGAAATGCTGTAGGCGGAACTCGCTACTTATCATCTTCACACTGTGGGCGTATTAGGTGGTCAGAAATCGGGTCACCACGCCTAGGTGTGTGCTTAGGTAAGGCAGTGCTTGCCCATCTTACTATGATCGTCATGAGAACAACATAAAAAAGTGAAAACATGAAGGACGTACTGCAGGCCGCATCCCGTTCTGGAACTTCGAAAATTCGCCTTGAGTTTACTGTACCTTACCCGTAAATCAGCTCCGCTTCGCTTCATCTAATGTTTATGAAATGGTCTAGGAATTCGTACTAGTTCTCTGTCGTAGAAGTGATGCAGAAGGAGAGAAGACCATGACAGATTCTGCAACCAACGCTCACGGAACTTGGTTTAAATTTTTCCATTTTAAGTATCCTTTCTCTAGGAGCCTCCTCTCTTGGCAACTACCATGGGGATGTCTGCTTAGACGTGGAGGTATTCATAGTTGTTTCAAGACGTTTTTCTTAAGTTCTTCAAACATTATTTTTATCCGTTTCCACATGACCAGTTTTTGTACTACCAACATCTTAATACTATCCAAATCTTGGCCCATCCCCCGCAGTGGGTACGCGCCATCGAAGAAGGCTATCCAATGAAATCCAAGAAAAGGTGACTGGCTGCAGAAAACAGACGACAGCGCTGTGTTGCCGTCTGCTCGCAGCACTACGCCAGTCGTCTGGAACGCGCGTTGCGGGAAAGCACGCGCAATCGTCGAACGCGTATCGTTATCCTGCGGAACAACGTCGGCGTCGCTTGCGCAGGCATGCAGGGGTCGCTCGTGCTTTGAAGAAACGTACGTCAGTCACTCAACCGTGACGCAGGTTGTCTGTAGGCAGCTTACAATACTCACTGAAAAAAAAAAAAAGGATGTCTATGTTCTTTCTGCCCAGCGTTTATTGTAACTTAACTTTTGCGATGCGTACAGTGCGATTATGTGTTAAAGGGCACGCTGTAATAATGCGACTCTCACGTTGCTGGCGCACTAGCCGCAAGTACCGATTGAAGCATTGTCTATGCATTCCGCACAGGTGTGTAGATGATGTTCGTAGTGCACTTCATTAGTCATTGCCATAATTTTTTTTTTACATATACATTTTAAGCACATTACAGCGAGTGTATTTAAGACCCCTATATGTATACAGTACGTCACATCTACCTTCATCGCTACATTGCCAACTCATTCACACATAGCGTGGCGCTTGACACTTACGCCACAAAAAATTTAAAAAAGAAATAAAAATAGAAGCCAGATCCATCATCATCAGATGTGAAGAATGGTGCACAAGCGCCACCAACCACTAGCCATTTGCTGCAAATCCATGCGATTCTAGTTATCTAGGCAGAGGCTCTTACACACTTACGCGTTCCCTTTAACAGTGAAGCAATAAAACGACAGACACCGACCAAACGAAGTTCTAGAGAAGTGAGGGCACCCTCCCCCCGTCGTACACGTGCTGCTTTCGTCACGTGCTGAAGCATACATAAGCTTCCGTGAACTTTCCTTCAGTCCATTGTGAACGGGGCTTCCGTAGCGAAGCCGAAACGTCTTAAAGATTTATTCCTCTTCAGTATTTCTTTTGACCGGTGTCTGTCGTTTTATTGTTTCGTGTTTCATCCCGACCAGACGGGCTTCCGTCGAACCCTCGACTTCATCCCTTGAACAGTGGACGGCCGGCACTGCTCATACCGTCCTGGCTCTCCATCCTTCCATAATTTTAAACCCTGTAATGATCCGAACGCAGTTCCATGTCGAGAAAAATTAAAACAGCTCGTTCACCTTCATTTCTGCCCACTTGCACAAAAAAAAAAGAAAACGATGAAGTGTTATTTGTGTTAAACTCTAATTAGCGCAGTAATTAGTTTGTCATTGGTATGCCGAGCTATATCTTCAGCTGAAAAATACTCCAGCGCATCAAAAACGATATTATAAGTTTAGCGTTGTTCAATGGAAGTGTTCAGGTATGAAAACAGCGCAATATACGTATATAATGCATATAATGTAGTGACGCTTATAAAATGCTTTTTCCCGGCATTCCGATGGTGAGAAAAAGGGAAAAAATTGCCCTGTGACGTGCTTTGGGGGCACGTGAAAGATCCCCTCCAGGTGGTCAAAATTAATCCGGATGTCTCCCACATTGGGCGTCGCCTCAGAATCACTTCGTGGTTTTGGCCCGGGAATCAAACCACGCAATTGGGGATAAATAACGCCGTTTAACGGCACATAAGTTCGCGCGTCCTCTGTCTTACAGCGCCACATCTACGACAGAAAAAAAAAAAAAAGTGATCAGAAGCAGCACCACGCGTATATACAGCACAGATGGATCGCCGTCGAAGTGTGACGACGCTGGAATCGGCACGAACTCGCCTCATCTCTCTATGTATATATGTAGCTCACTGGAGCAACGTTACACCTATGTAGACTGCATCCTGTTGCGGAGAGGGGGCGGTTAGATAGATGCACACACACACACGCGCAGAATGGATGTGCGAGGCGGACGCATCTTTTGGCGGACCGTGGCGATGCTTCGGCGAAGCGAAACTTCTAATTCGCGCGAGCTTTTCTTTTTCTTTTTTTGAATATATGTACATACCGCGCGGTCTGTCGAAGAACGCGTGGTTCCGCTCGCAGAAGCAGCAGCGGCGGCAGCGGACACTGCAACCCCCTCCCTTCCCCCTCTCTCCCCCTCCCAGCCCGTCTCCGCAACGAATGTGCGTGTCTGCGCGACGCGGCCCAGAGCGCGAACGTCCACTTCCTTTTGGCGCCGGAAGCGGGCAAACGCTCCGTGAGCCGCGCACGCCTCCTCCCCCTCCTCCCTTAACCCCCTTCCCCACCAAAGACCAAACCTTCGGCACGCGAGCTCGCTTGCTTCGACACATGGTGGAGGAGGAACTGACCGTTCGTAGATTTGCACGCAACGCTAAAACGCGAACGGACTGGCAGAAGCGGAAAGAAAGAAAGAAGGAAAGAAAGAAAGAAAGAAAGAAAGAAAGATAAATGAAAGAGTAACGATGGTTGTCCTCGGCCCGTATTTTCTCGAGCGCGTCCGGGATGCCTACATTCGCGCGTTCGCGCTCGCATGTAGTAGTAGCGGTGGTAGGGTGATGGCAGAAGCCTGGAAATGAGAGAATCGAAAAAAGCAATAAAAAAAGAAACAGAAAAACAAGAGAGGGACGTCTCGGGATGCTTTTTTGGAGCCCTTACTGTGCGCACTTTCCTGTCGAACTTCTGCAGCCTTTCTTGTTCCTTGTTCCCAAAACAACCTGAGCACGGCACGGATTTGTGTGTCTTGTGCATTCACGTGCTTACCTAATTCTATGTATATACGCTCGTTTATGCGTTCCTTTTGAACGGTCTCCTCCTGTTTGTGATCACTTCGCTCGAGTAACGTTGAGGGACAGGGGGTGGGAATTATAGAGCAGTCGGAGGCAGCCGATATTCCAGTCGATGTTAGAGAAATCCAATTAGCCGAGGTCAACAAAAATTTCTATATTCAAATACATGTAAAATGCAGAATCGCTTCCGTGAGGCAACCGCTGCGCCGATTAGAATTAAATGTGTCCCATTTGATGGCATGGCATGGCAAGAACTTTATTTTAGTCCAGAGAAACTAGAGTCCGAGGGCACAAGACCCCAGGCTAAGTAGGTGGCTCCGCCCACGTAGGCACCGGTAGGCCAAAGGCTACCGCATTTGATAGGGGCAAGATATTCAGTGGCGATGTAGCGGTAAAGGCGAGAAAAAAAAGCGTTAGCATTACGTCCCGGACTCATTGAGGTCCCGGACTCGTGATTTAAACCGCGTTCACGGCGTTGCAAAGCATTGTTTAGGAATTAGGAATTCATTCGGCACACGTCCTGGCTCTTCGAGGAGCGAACTGCAAACAGCTCGGTAGTCCGGAGCAGGCGATCGTCACTTTATATATATATATATATATATATATATATATATATATATATATATGGTGTCCCAGCTAACGTTAGAAGCTGTTCAACGTAAAAAAAGAACAGAAAAAAAGATTAAAAAAAGAACACGTAGCAAGATACGATTTTAAGACCTACGGTGCTGAGTCATCATCCTCTCACGACCGAACACAGCACGTCTTGTAATAACCATAGCAAATTCGCAATTCTTTTTTTTTTTTCTTGACAAACCAGGTAAGTAACGGTGCTAAATGTTATACCGAACGATAAGGATCACAAAATGCGATGTTTGTGCCAAACTTGAGCAATAGCAGAGCATGCGGTTAGCGTTAAATGTACGTTTTTCTTTCTACCATTGTAACCTCCATTTACTGCCTCCACGACTCTAAGCTATGGCTTAGCTATATATATGAATGTGTATAAATGCTAAATATATAGTATATGCGCAAAATAGGCGGCTGGAAACGCTCGCTGAGCGCCTGTTGTTTAGACTTACCGCCGTGTTCGAAGATCGTCAACACTACATAGTCGTCAGAAGGTTGTTCCATTGCGTAGGTTTTGAAACACTACATACCGGCCGTCTGTTACGGTACGGCTTGTGGGGTGAACTGAGAAAGCGGCTGTGAAGTTGTTCTACTTCCTTTACATTTTTATTATTTTTTTTGCACGTTTTCATGCACACGAACAGTTTCCCTAACTGTTTTCATTCGGATTTGTGCCCAATTTCTTTTTCTTTCGGTTCTTTTTTTTTAAATACCGCATGGCGAATAATGAGCTGCGTTATGAGCAGACAGCTTTGTTCGCTGCGAGCAATTGGAGCTCACGTGTTTATGCGACCGAGCGTTGACTGCAGCGCTTTCCGTGGACGGAAGCAACAGTGGTCTATATACACTGGCCATTTCCCTGCTTCTGCTAGTTTTTTCCGTGCCGTGTGCAAAACGCACGGTTAGGTTACGCGGTGCGCGAGGTATTGCATACCGAGCATCCCCACGTTCAACATGGCGCCGCCCAGCGTGCAGATGGACGAAATCTTCTGCAACATTCTGCAAGCACGCCGACGCCGCTGCATGTTCGTCTGCTGATCTTCGTCTGCGTAAAGTGCGAGACTCAGTCCTACTTGGACGCCTGTCGACGGCCGAAACTACAATGAACTGAGCGCGAAGTTGTGTGTTCGATCCCGCGGCCACACTTCGAATTGCAAAAAACGTTCACGAACTCCAAGGTGGTCATAATTGAACCGGAGAGGGTGTGCCTCAGGATCCGATCATGGTTTTGACATGTAAGACCCCAAACTGACATCATTTCACGTTTCTTTAAATTATTATTTTCGTGTTTCAAGTACCTCGAAAAGCCGCCGCCCACGTTCAAGTATGGCGGCGCCATTTCGAAAGCGAAATCTCCTGCAAACGTCGCCTGGAAGCGTCCGGTCGAAATCGTCTGGAAGCACGCCGACGCCATCGCGTTCGGTTGTTCGTTTTCGTTTCGTCTGTCTTAACCGCGCAATTCAGCCGTGCGTAAAGGAACCGGCACGCACAGCTGCGTTCCCGGACAGAAGTGTACACCCCAAAAAAGATTTAAAAGAAAAGAGAAGGACAAAAAAAGAGAAAACTAGTCACTTTTAAGGCGCACCGGAAATGGTCACATATTGCCTTCCGGCTTCGACTTCCTGTCACCGGTAGGTGGCGCTTGCAGACGTACTTTTTCGTTTGTCTAGAAAAAGCGGCGTGCTCATGCGCAGCAGACGTCGCGTCTCGACCGTTGCAGATGTGACACGTGATGTCTGACCGCGCACGCGTAATAGAAGGCAACGCGTGTGATCGCATGGTTGCGCAAGGAACCGTGGATGTTTGGCCGAACTGTAGCTGCGCGGAACTACGGTTCGGGGTCAAGCCCATTCCCCCGACGACCGAATTTCAGTCGCCAGCCGACGCGAACGCCATCTGCTTCTCGAGCGACGCGCGGATACGGCCAGCCTATAGGTCTGACAAGCGGAATCGGTCACCCAGCTGTGTGTCGAGAACACGAGGTTGTTGGTCGAAATTGGTCCGGAGACGTTCAAATTTACCGCTTAATCAATCACACAAGCAATCAATGGACCAATCAATCTATCAAAGTATTCAACACATCACCTTTCTTGTGGAAGTCCGCTTCTGCCGACCGACTGCTTCTGTTTTTCCTTTTAGTGCATGCTATAGCTAGGTCCTATCTCTGTACAATGTCACTTGTAGTAAAGCACGTGTTAAAGCAATACTAAAGAAAAAGATTAAGATAATTTTATTTTTATATAATCGTAAATTGGGGGGGGGGGTTAGTCTCGATCGCCATGAGCAGAGGTTTATATGGAATGCCAGAATGGAATCAAAATCTAAAGACACGTAGCGCCGCCACCTTGAAATTCTCGCACTAGCTCACTCCCCACGACGTCACAGTTTCTGTTAGCGTTTGTTTAGCTATGTCTTCAATGGCCACTGATGCGTTCCTCGCCATTGCTGAGCAACGTCTGCAACGGCCAATGATCACAATTTTCGCCGAGGCCTGCGATGGCCAATTACGTCGTAGTTTTTGCGGCAACGCTCGCTTAACTACGTCTGCAATGACCAATGACGTTATCGTTTTTGGCAACCTCTGCGATAGCCGATCATGTCACAATTTCGTTTTGGCAACGTTTGCTCAGCGACGTTTGCAATGGCCAGTGGCGCACTATAGTCTCACGAAGAAAAAGATTTGCGAACTTGACTCCCAAAACATAAATTGCGGTGGGAGCGAAGAACATAGGCGCAACCGCAAGCCAACAAAAGAATGACATAAATGCGAAGGCTCGATGTCGTATTACGTAAGGATTCTTTTCCTTCGATTCTGTTGCCATCGTAACAAGTGGCCAATAGTGGCGATAGCTAAGAGCCGACGTCACGCGCCAGCCTGTGTGACGTAGGGCACGATGAATGGAAAATGAAGCTGCAGGCCCGCATTCCTAAAAAGTTCTTGACACTAGTGAGGTTCGCAAGAACAGAAACCGTTCAAAAGTGACAGCGAAAGTATTGTTAGCGATCACCGCCGCTCAATCATAAAAAAAAAAAGTTCTTACAAACAAAAAAAAAAGCCCTTGCGAGTTAGGTCCCTGATACTTGCTAATGCGGCTTCTGCAAGTTGCATCTTGTTACTCTGGAAGATATTGATGATGCTGAATCGCTTGTCGTTGACTGCAGTGACTACGACAGCTATACACAGTGTGTATGAAACGGGCGCGAGGAGGTATGGCGACCGTGCGAGGAAGCGAATCGTTCAAGAACAACTATAACGGGATCGGAAGTTTTCGATAAGCCAATCTACAAAGCTGGCAAGTGAAGAAAGAAAAAAAAAAAGAACGTGAAATTGGGAACTGTCGGACCGGTTCAGCGAGGTGTGATCCCGGAGGTATAGCGTGAGAAATGCAAAACGAGACTATTGTAGGTAACCTTCACGGCACGTACACGCTTTATTAAACACTTACCGCCACGCCAGCGTCGGTTACCCCCTTCGGTTACCGACGACTTCGCGGGAAACTATTTGTCCTTTCATTCACTCGCTCGTAGATGTAGGTTCAACCGTAGCGACCGCGATGGCACCCCCTGACATCAGGCTATAGCGACAAGGCAGTGACCCCTCTACCACTCCTCTCCCCCGTCTTCCCCGACACACGCACACATACGGAGCTGTCTGTACTACAAACGGCTATTGCCGATTTGTTTTTATTACTACTCTTTTTCTCGCGAAAAAACAAAAACAATTGCCGTCACCAGACAGCGTGTCTAATAATGTGAATGTCCCCCCCCCCCCCCCCCCCGCTCAGCATTTGCGTATGTACAATCTCGGATGCCGCGTACTTTGACTGTACTGAGGAGAAGCGGAACTCCTTTTCGGCATCGCGTGAAACACTGTCCGCCTTTTTTATTTTGCTCGATTACGGAGGTTTGCAAAGGCGCCGAGGTCGCGGTCGGTCGGTTCCGGGTTCGACTCCTCGATGCAGCCGCTGCGAACGCACGGACGTGGGGGACCTTTGTAAATGCAGCGATGGCGGCGCCGGCGGAGAACGTTTTCTTTCTTTCTTTCTTTCTTTCTTTCTTTCTTTCTTTCTTTCTTTCTTTCTTTCTTTCTGTCTTTCTTTCTTTCTTTCTTTAATCAATCGGTAAGAATTGTGGAAGTTCCGAATGCGGTGGCAGCTTCTATTTCATTTCTATATACGTACAGGTCTGACCTTCCTTCTTTAATTAATTGCTTTCATTGTCTACTCTCTTTCTTGTTTTAGGTTTGGTTCCGTTATTATTTATTCGTTCACTCGCTCCTTCATATTTCGCTTATTTTTTATTCATTATTTCATGCGTTTGTGTCTTGGTGAGTGTGTCCTTCCTTCTTTCTATTCTTCCTTTCTTTGATTTCCGTCTCTCTTTTCATTCAGTGTATTGGTTTCATACTGCCTCCCCCCCCCTTTCGTGTGGTTGATTCATTTAGCAATCTTTAATTTATTGCTTTATCGATTACTTTATTCCATGTGTTTCTTCCTTCATTTTCTTCTTAGTATCTCCTTCCCGTCTTTCTTTTTCTTTTTCACTTGATATTATTTTGTCCTCTCTTTCCTTTTCGGTGTTTCATTTCTTCACGTCCTTTCTTTCTTCATTATTCTCGTACTTTCCTTCATTTTTTCTCCTGCTTTCGTTCTTTCCTTTTCCGGCAACACACGCGATTCGGCTCCGTCGACCGTGGGAAAAAAGTGCCTTCGTATGCCGCCCCTGTAGCTCGGAAGGAAAGAAATCACCACTTCGACCGCGCTCGCTCAATCCTGTGCCCTGTAGCTCTCATACAACGCCTCCTCGTCCCTCACCCCTCCCCACCCCTCCCCACTCCTACCCATCTGACGCACGCACACACGCACCTACTGTCTCCGCCGCTTCATCACATTAAACCGCGCTGCTTCCGCCCTGCCCGTTTTTCGTATTGCAAAAAAAAAAAAAAAAAACGCGTAACGAAAAGTAAACGGGAAGGGAAGGGGGGGTTGAATACACGTATACGTGGATAGCAGCACCGATGTGACCTTTTATTTCTTTCTTTCTTTTTCTTCCTTCTTCTTTTCCGCGGCATTCGCGTGGTCTGCCCCGCGAAGTTGCAGCGATATGCATCTCCCGAGACCGCGGGAGGTCCCGTTGTAGGAGATTCTCGAGCGTCGGTTGAGAGAGAGAGAGAGAGAGAGAGAGAGAGAGAGAGGTGCCCCTTTGTCGACGCGTTTGTGCGTTTTCGCGGACGCTCGATCGGACTGTTGTATGCTGTTGCGAGCTCTCGCTCTGTCGATTGCGAAGTTTGATTGGCTTTGTACTTGGTCAGAGTGCGATTAGAATGGCGGAGGTTCAGTTATAGTCACTATACATATATACAATGCACGTTAGTCCGTCGACTCACTTCGACGCGACGAAAATGGCATCCGCGGCTCAGATAACGGGTTAGAAGAACGTTGCAAAGCGGATTAGTCCTCCTTTGTCCGTGCTTCGTTGAGGCAACAAAAAGTCTGGGTGTTTGAATGGATGGTGGGGGCGGTAGATAGGGGGCATATCTGTCCGTTTTCTTTGTATTTATCTCTCTCTCTCTCTCTCCCTTTTTTCTTGGTCGAGTGTACTACCTTCACGTTGCACTATATCGTCTATCGTCTTGTGGAAGAGACTCGACCGTTCCGCTCGAGAACAGTTAGCGACAATTTTATTTATTCTTTTTGCGCACATGAGCGACAACTTGCGCGTGGCCTGATCCGTCTGCGTCGGCGGTAATCCAACGTAGCGGTCAGCCCAAGAATGGGTGTAGCGGTCGGAAAGAGCGTGGTCTTTTTGGGGCTGCAATGGCGGTCGCGGTTGTTTCATAGCAGGGTCACAGATTCGCCACGGTAGTAATACTGCTCTGCTGAATGGTCGTAGTAGGGGGTACTAGTGGTGGTAGTTGCTAGCATCAGTCGTCGTGGTGGTAGTAGTAGTAGTAGCAGTAGTACTAGGTGGTTGTGGTATTTGTTAGCGCCAGTCGTGGTGGTGGTGGTGGTGGTAGTAGTAGTAGTAGTAGTAGTAGTAGTAGTAGTAGTAGTAGTAGTAGCATCAACAGCAGCACTTGGTGGTATTACAAATGGCAGGGTAGCTGTTGTATTGGGCTAGTTTCTATAGTAGTAGCAGTGCTGGTGATAGTAGCACCAGTGGCAGTACAGTAGCAGAAGCGGTTGGTAAAAGTGCAAGTAGAAGGCCGGCGGTATAGAGGCGCTATGCTCGGCAGTAAGTATGTAGCCAAGTTATGTGGTCGCCGTACTCGTTGTAACTCAGTCGGCAGGCGTTCGTACAGATAGCAGCGACACTATAGTGGCATCAAACGAGCAATTAACAAGCCGCAATATCGTACGCAAAATACTTTCCAGCAACAAGTCCACTCCTTCTGCCCTCTCCTCTTCACCCCTAATCGTCCTGATCGTCTTGGATGACGCGTTTGTTACTTCTTTGGACGTGCTCGTCTTTTTTTACTCTCTCTCTTTCTCTCTTCGCTCGGGGCGCGCCCTTGTGGCCGATGGCTCGTGATGGCCGGCCGATCCCCGGAGCACACAGCGCTTCCGCGTCGCCTCCTTGGCTCCTCGCTTCCTTTCATCTCTGCTCCCGAGTCCGTCCGGCCGTTCGTCCGGCGTTCTCGACGCTGCAGATGACCCGGAACGAACCATACCGCGCCGCGCGTATAGAATAACTATACGAGACGTACGGCGAAGAACGCCGTATCTTCCTCCTGCTGCTCCGAGGCGAGAGACGACGGCGACGAAGGGAGGGCGTGCTCTGGAAGGGGGAGAGTGGCGGGAGGAGGGGGGGGGGGGTTCAGCAAGGGTAAGGAAGGAGCTGTCGTCTATTGAATACCGCACCTTTGCGGTGTGTATAGATCTCCCCTCGCCCCGTTCCCCCTCCCCCCGCTTAGGGAAGGCGAGCACGGGTTTCGGCTTCATCGCGCCCTCCTCCTCCTTCTCCTCTTCGTCATATTCCTCTTCTTCTGGGGCTTTCTTTTCTAATGGGACGCGGCGAGCGCCGCAGGTCACTTCCTAGAGGGCCCTGCGGCGTGGCCCCCGGTGCTCCTCACAATGGTGGCACCACTGAACGCCAGGGGACGCCACGGCATCTTCGCGAAGCGGCTGGTGTGTGGGGCACATATACTATATTCGTGCGTGCGGGACTTCCTCTATAGCGCTTCGGGCGTAAGGCCGATCTTTCGAGAGAAAGAAAGAAAAGAAAGCAAGGAAGGAAGGAGTCCGCAATGAACGCTATAGCTTTGTTGGCGCGCCCTTCTTCCAGCACGAGCCCGCACTGAGTCACGTGACGACGTCTGAACGGTGCGTGTGTATGCGCGTTCCCCTGACCGCCCCCGACGTTTCGGAGTCAAGGGCGCGGGCCGAAATTTCCGCGTCACGTGGGCTCAGTTTTGTAGCCGGGAGATCGCGCGTGACGGGTGTAATAGTTTAGAGGGACGCTTGAAAGAGGAATGCTGAATTGAGCGGCGTCAGTGAATATATATGCGCGCTTCCGCGATAGAATAGCGGCAACTCTCTCTCTCTCTCTCTCTCTCGGTTTTTACTGCGAGGGGATGCTTGGTAAGCCGGGAAAGGGGAAAGTGACGTCACGCACTGACGTTGCGGATTTAACGGACATTTGCGTTAGCACCCTTTACATTGGTGGAACTCGAATAAATAGACGGCTGCTGAAGACCGCTCTGTAAAAAATAAAAAATAAGAGAGCGCGTCTTACTGGAAGCTGTAGCATAAAAAAAGTTCGCCACACTATGACTGTTTATACAGCGTTAGTTCCGCATGTATAACATTGTACTGTCTTCAATTGTGCAGAATTTGCAAACTCTGCGACCAGCACTTCTGAAGAAAAAAATGCATTTGCGAAACAAAGAAAAAGGACTGGAATTTGATTTTCTAAATAAATTTGAGTTTGTAGACAGGCCAGTTCTCGCATATGAAGGATTTGAAAAAAAAAAAAAAAGCCCATATCACTCGTGTGACTATATACCTTCGGTATCAGTAGTTCCAAGGTCTCATCCCACCCTAATTGAAAATAACGAGAAAGATCACGTTAGTCTTGACTGGTAGACTACGCTTTTTGAATACTAAATGTGCGAGCCTCGCCGTTATCTTAGGCCTTGTAAGCCAGGTATAACGCGAGAAAAAATACGGGTGACAACGCTAGCTTGAAACTCCCCCACCAGAATCCCGTGACGTCACAACTTATGACGTCAGCGATGTGGTTATCGTTAATCGTTTTCCATAAATGAGTTATTAGCGTTGCATCTGAGAGTAAGCCAGGACTCTACCTTAGACACCTTTGGAGTCTCTTTTTTTGTTTATTTATTGCGTCAGCAAGGACACTGTGCCAAGCTCAATTTCACGGCCATAGCTGCACAATGGCAAGCACATGTCCTCACTGGGTTAGGTTAGGATAGGTAAAAATTAGGTTAGGCTATGGGAGAATAATTGCTGTTGCGTTTTTTGGACAATAACGGTTGTAAGTAGAGTTGCGGACGTATCCCTTGCCGAGGCCCAAACTGTTTTGTGTTTTACTCTGGTGTTTCCTCATAACCAACAGCAAGGACAGCAACAAGGATAAAATTATGCAGATCCAACGCTCGTATAGGAATCTTATGTGAATTGAAGCTTTCTTGAAGCGCGTTTAATTAAACGCTGATACAACTGTTCGTCTTCTGCATAGTGTTTTGTAGTAGCAATGCGATTACGTGCTTGCCTCTGGCAAGACCCACCAGGCAGCCGCGGATTGTACCGTCTCCAGGGGTCGGCCCGTTTTTTCTTTATTGCAATATCTCTATAGGATCGGCCCACGTGGCAACTGGCCAGAAACCGGCAGACTATAGACGCGACGAAAACTCCAGGAACGAAAAAGCCCGCAAACTTTCGCTTTAAAAGAGGGACTCACACGCTCACAGGCACGTATTTGTTGTACAGGGAGGATAGTGAGGGTCATTATGTCGTTTCACTGCGTAATCCCGCAGATAACGCGTAGACGACTCCCGGCACAACAAACAGTAACGGGTGGCGTACAAATGAGGCTGTACACACGAAAGCCTTTTCGTTTAGGAGTGTTTGTCCTGCGTGACAGCTACGCGGGAAGTGTGGCAGCTGCCGCGACCAGCAAACTCCCGCGGGAAGGGGTTCGCTCATAGAAAGCGTCGCTTCGAAGAAGACCCTCCCCCCCCCCCCCCCCCCCCCGTAATAACACAGCGTATGGGCCACGTCTTCTCGCATTTTGCATCACGCTTTTCGTGCGCAGATTGCACGTCGCTTGGTACGCGAGGACCGGCTGCGTATACTTATGCGGCACGCGAATTCGTCGCCTCTTGTGATCGTGTGGCTCTACCGGTGTGCATACCATTATACCGCCGTACCGGTTTCGCACCGCGCGCGGAACTCGCGTCCTTGCATTGATGAAACGCTTTCGTTTCCCTTTTCCGGACTCACCACATCTCTCTCTATATGTATATATATCTACCCATGCCCCCCCTCCTCCCCTCTGCCATCCGCTATCGGTTGCACTATGGGCCGGGTTACCGCGTTTGTTCGAATGTAGGCTGCGCGGTCGAATTCCGGAAGCGCGTGTATATAGGTGCTCTTGAAATGGGGGGCTCAGTTCTTGCCCACGTAGCAGTTCTCTCGCTTCCCGTTATCGCGACCTTTAAAAACGAGAGCGAGTTTCCCCGTCATTGCCACGGTCACGTGTGAGCCTGCTAAGCAATTTGAATCCGCCGCGGACCCTCGCGAAGTGCGGAGTGCTGGCTTTGAGGAATGCGCAGGCGTGAGGTGTGGGTGCAGCGGTGGTTTTAAATAAAAGCGTAAAAATTTGGTATTGATTAATTGTTTTATTGACTGATTGATTGATTGGGCATAGTTCAAATCGGTCGAGTTGGATTGAACTTAGATTGACGGTGGAGCAATTGCCGGCAGCAACTGTAAGGCTAATTCCACAGTAGCCTACAACCACTCAGCTCAACTCAACAACTCAACTGAACTTAGATTGGGTTAGTTGAGCCTCTACTTTGCATATACCGTTTGGGGCTTATCTTGTTCGCGAATAACCATCTGCCTATGTATAATGTCCACTGCAGGTCGAAGAGCTCTCCCGGCGACCTGCAACGATCCCCTGTCTTGCGCCAGCATGATTCCAGGTTGTCCCCTGCAGACTTGCTATTTTCATCGGACCACTCAATTCTCTGCCGTCCTCGACTGCGCTATCCCTTTCCTGGGCGCTCGCTCTGTAGCTCCATAATAGACCAGCGGTTATCTCTGCCTTACTCGTTACATGGCCTGCTCGGCTCCAACTCTTTCTTTTTAATGTCGACTAAAATATCGACTGCTAGCTGTTTACTCTCTAATCCACCGATGCTGCTTTTTCTTGTCTCTTAACGTAACGCCTAGAAATGTTTCGTTCCACCGCTCGTTGCGATGAAGTAACGGCCATCTATCATGCGCGCCCAATTCTGCGCCCAATTCTACGAAACATACGCCTAACTCTCACTACGAAATGAATCGCGCAACACCATGCATGCAGAACTCGCATTCGTTGCGGCAGCGTCTTTCCGGACCGGAATCGCGTTCCACTGGCGGCACTCTCTCTCTTCTCCGTCCGTTTTTTGTCCAACGAACCCCTTTCCCTCGCAACCCCTCGCCGACCACTCTCCCAGCTCCCGATTGTCTCCGTACGACCGCCGCAGAGCTCCGCACTGCGCGTTTCACCAATTGCGTGCAGTGAAGCGACAGCTAGACTGCAGCGTATCCGCCACATGGCTACAGGCTAAATTACTACAGGCTGAAGATATACCTGGAAACAAGCTGACGCTAGTGTCCACGGGGGCTGCTAGCATGTGGCGGTTCGGCCAGCAAGGAACGTACGGATAAGACCGTGAATTCGCCTAAACTACGTCTTTTATTTTTCTGACTTCAACCGGCTTCCTGGGTTTGCAAACCGTTCATCATTCTTTTCTTCAACGACATAGTGCTTTATAACAGATCCGCACAACCGGTCCCACGATAAACGCAGACGTCAATGCGATTAGCAAAGCAATCGATAGAGCGATACGCCGTATCGCCATCGCCGAAACGTGTCGTGTATCGGGCGCGTACCGCCGCCCGGCTCATCTGTCGCGCTTCTGTTTGCACACGCTGCGCCATCTACCGCCGCCGCCGCGAAGTACGAGCGTGGCCACCGAGATGCGTGGCGTATGAGGCGCGTAGTGCCGCTGGGCTGCTTCATTTCACGCTTCGATGATAAACAAATCAATGCACTACTAAATATAGCAAATCACTGTACTACCGATTTTTCGTGTGGTATCGCCGAGCCATAGCAGGGCCAGATATTACTGTAGTAATTTATGCAGTAAACTCTCACATCGAGCCGCTCCGAGGAGAAGACCGGGTGCGTCTCACAGCAGATAAGGGGATGCATTGGCCGGCTGTGTGCTACTAATTTTTTCTTAACCCTTCTGTAGTGTTGCGGAGTACGCTTGTTGTTATCAGATCACGCGGTAGTAGCGTACACAGAAGTACGGACAGAAGATGATTTGCACGTTATGTGGTGGCGTCGTTACTCATCACATCAAAGTTTCTTTAGTTCGTACTGCTGCTTTGAAAGTTTCGATGTAATATTGCTTGGGTCATAGTGGCGCAAAAAAAAAAGGAGTGTACGATTTTGTCGACACTTAGCAGTTCGCTGCTTCGAGTAACAACATTGGCAAGGTAGCTTTTGTAAACGCCACTACGTTCGTTACTCTTGCTTGCAGCGAAAGCTCACGAAAGTAAAATTTGCCAATAAAAAAAAAATGCCTGCTCGGAATGGTGACAGCAGCGTCACCGCATCTTTGTGACGTCGCTCTCTGCACCTTGTCTGCACGGTGGTCCTTCTGTTCCGGCGTCACGCAGACGGCGATTGTAGCAGCAGACGACGGTCGACGAGCATCCCCTTCCGAGTCCTCGGTTGTATGGTTCGCTTCTGGTACACTGCACGGATTTGGTTGACACTTGGAGAGCTTCTCGTTTGCCCGTATATCCGTGCGAATAGCGTCCGCGTCCCCGCGCCGCATAGCTGGCTTTGTCGGCCTCCTCCTTTGTCCTTGGACTAGAACGCGCGTCGCCCGTCTCCGTTCCCGGCGCTCAGCACCCCCCTTCCACGCCTCTGCCGCCGTTGCCGGAGGCCGGCGTTGTGTGTTGTATATGAATGACCTCCGAGAACACCGCTCGCGGAATATCTCGGAGGCTCTGATGGTGTGCATTCACCGACAACCTGCAACAGGAAAGAGGGCAGTGCGAGCAGGCCGAGGGGAAAGAGTGCAGTACGGGTGAGACGTTTGCGGATCAGTGGGGTGGCTGCGGTTGTGGTGGTCTCTGCCGTGGATTGCGCGCGGGCCTATGAGTTGGCCAACCTCGACCCACTGCCGACCCGCGCGCGGTTTGTCTCTTCTGCTCTTTTCAGAGGCAGCAAAAGCTCGCTCAGCGACCGGACTTTTTGTGGACCGGCAACGCAGAGGAGGCGGTTCTCTCTCGCGCGCTTTTGTTTCGGCATGAGACCAAAACAGCTGCCAGCTAGGCCTCGTCGTTCTCTCTCTCTCTCTCTCTCTCTCTTGTTGCTGTTCTTTTTGCGCGTGTGCAGTGTCGTTAGGAGTTACGAAACTTTCGTTTACGATTCCGGTTGTATCACCTTTTCAGATTCAAGTTTATTGTATCATTAGTGGTATGTGTATATATATAGTAGATGTTAAGTATAAAGACGTCCCACAGTTAGAAACTGCAGCGGCACCTCTTGTTCTTAGTGCATGTTAATATATAGAACTAAGTGGGCGCCAAATGCTGTTAGGAACAAACAAAAGGACTGGTTACACAATTTCTACATCGTTAAAGCAATGGGACCTACGGCAATATACCACAACATCGAAACAATGTACATAATAAGCAACATGTAAAATACATTGAAGAAGAGATGAAGTTTAGAAGGCAGTAATATAACCCCCTAGGTGAACGCTGGTACGATGATAATGTAGGTAAAGATTTCACCCGAGCCGCTAAATTGTTCCACATTTTCACGCTAGCAAAACCAACAGTTAGTTCGCCACAGTTGCTGCGTGATCTTGGAAGTGAAGGATTCTTTTGTAAAGAGATCCTAGTAGTGTTAGGGTTGGCTAGAAATTTTCTGCCAGTGACATTATGTAATTGTGGGTTTTTAAGCAGGCGGCAAATAACGATGCTGTGGTCGTACCCGATAATTTTGTTTGTTGAGAGGAGATTTATCTCAGTGAAGATAAGGGTAACATGAGCGTTATAAGGAGCAGATGCGATGATACGGACAGCGTTAATTTGGAAGTGCTGCAATGGAGCTATGTGACAACGGTATGTTAAGACCCCAAGAACTGATACAATACTTCAAACGGCTATAAATAAAGGCACAATACAATGTCAGGAGAGTGCGCTTTTGAAAGTAGTGTCTGGCCTTTATGATCGCCCTGATACCATAAGCAGTTTTCTTTTTCGAGGAGCTGACATGCAAAGTAAACTTTAGAAAGGAGGCTGATTGAACAGCTAAAAATGAGGAGTCATTGATGGTAATACCGGGTGAGAGGCTATGTACACTGGTAGAAGGTTAGGTTGAGCTTTAGTGTGTGAACTGAAAATAATAAACAAACTTTCTGATGGTTAATGAGCATTTTTTGTTGCACCAACTACTCGTTTTATTTAGGTCATCATTTAAACGCTCAGTTAGTGTGCGAATGTCGTTATGGTAAGTGTAAACAGTTCGTGGCGTCGTCTCCATACAGAAGACATTCTGTAGAAGCTAGGCAGTTTGGGAAATGATTAATGAATATAGGAAATAAGAGAGGACCGAGTACGGACCCCTGTGGGACGCCAGTGTTATTTTGTGTCGGACAGTACTCCTGAAATACAAACCTGTTGTATGTCAGTCGTGTAGAGAACTTCGCAGTAGCTCTGAAGATGGACCTGTTATGCCGCGTGCGCTGAGTTTAGTGGTTGACTTGAGGATGGTGTACAGGGTGGTACGATATAAACTGAAACACCATCTGATCGCTGTGCGTCGACCACTGGAGAAGCATCAGTTGCAAACACTACCTGCCTGTGTAGATCTGTCAAATAACCTGCCTCTTTACGCTTTCTGGACTGACAAAGCGTGTTCCTCCTTTCCTTTGGGCTACAAGCGAAAGGTAACATGGAATTTGTATTTGAAAACGTCCACACTGCGTGTTTTTGCATCGAAATCACTAAAAGCTCAGCAGGGCACATTCTTCGACGAGAGGACTATTTACAGAGATCATCTTCAGCCTATTTTATGTCCGTGGACTGCAGGACGAAAAGGCCTCTCCCTGCGATCTCCAATTAGCCCTGTCCTGCGCCAACCGATTCCACCTAGCGCCCGCGAATTTCTTAATTTCATCACCCCACCTAGTCTTCTGCCATCCTCGACAGCGTTTCCCTTCTCTTGGCACCCATTCTGTAACCTTAATGGTCCACTGGTTATCTAACCTACGCATTACTTGACCTGCTCAGCTCCATTTCGTTCTCTTAATGTCAATTAGAATATCGGCTATCCCAGTTTGCTCTCTGATCCACACCGCTTTCTTCCTGTGTCTCAACGTTATGCCTAACATTCTTCGTTCCATCGCTTTTTGCGCGGTCCTTGACTTGTTTTCGAGCTTCTTTGTCAGTCTCCAAGTTTCTGCCCAGTATGTCAGCACCGGTAGAATAAGATAGTGTATTATAACGTGACCGAGTGATCCCTTGAGTCGCACTTCTGGCATAACAGTTTAAGTACCGATTAGGTATTTCCTTTCCTGTCTCACCACCTTGTGGACCTTTCCAACAATAGCTGCCTGGGCGCCGCGTGTTGCGCTGTAGTCTGTTGCGAGTGAGCGGGAGCACCTGTGCACATCACCAGCGATGATACAGGACTGGTGTCCCTGTATGTGCTGCACAGCTTAACCGCAAGGAACATAGCAGGTGTTGAAGTTCGCTTTCTCAACGAAGCCATGCCAGATCGCAGAGAGAAAGCCATGTACTTCCCGTCATATTATCACGATGGCTGAGCTACAGCAGCGCCATATTCCTCTTCTACAGTAATTTGAGTACGAAACCCAGTGGACAGTGGCACATGCATGGGCATCGTCTGCTGGTCAAGACAGACGATGGACGAAACAGACGACGAACCAACAGACAACGAAACAGCAGACGACGAAACAGACGACAAAACAGAAGGCGCTGGGGAAACGCCACCTGTTGAGGAGGAAGAAGACTTGCAGAATGAGGGCACGCCGACGTCGCGTGTCATCTCGCCTCGCTGTATACTCAATTACGTCATTAGGTCAGCGAAACGTTGTTTGCGTAAGATGTTAGGGGTCAACGGGGTAAGTGGCTACCGTGGGCAGAGAAACAAACAGACCGAGATGATATACCCTGGGCCGAGGGGACGAGCCAAAGAGTCGTTAGCGTTCGCAACTTGGGACTGCTGCTCGTCTGCAGCGTAATAGGTGCTGTCAGGAACATGGTGGTCATGACGTGTTTCCGACTCCTGCAATCGCTTCTGGCGCGTGCGGCCCGCAAAAGCATAGCCTTCGAGACTCGTTGCTATTACTTCGAGGAAGCGATCGCAGGAGGCTCACCGGTTTTGAGGCACATGCGTGTACTCTAAATGTGCAGCCAAAATGCATTGGTGCAGGGCTACCATCTTCAGGCAGTGCGAAAGAGTGCAGTACTGAAAATACTCGGGACATTTCACCGCAATTCTCGGGGGGAGGGGGGGGGGCACATAGTTCTCGAAACAGATGCTACAAGCCGCAATGTTTCTAGTGAAGAGGCAAATGATTTGCGCCCCGGATCGCTTCAGTTTTGCACTTATAAGGCCTTCTAGGATTGTTAATTGAAGGAGTACTGTGGAAAGTTTAGCTAATTATTATATTATTTATTCACTCAGTGATTATCACACAGAGCTTGACGTTAACCGCCTTGATTGATGTGTCGGAGAAAAAAAGATCGCGTTCTCGATCTATGATGTGCTGTGTTTAATACTCACTTAAACACTTCATTGAGACATACACCGTTGCGAAATTATCTCTATCGAACTTCCGGAAGCCAGCAATATGAGACAACGGACAGACAACACGAGGTGACTGCGACCCGCAGTGGAACCTTCATAAGATTCTCATTTGGACAGCGTGTAGGCAATTCATGCGGTCATGACGTTTCTGCTGTACCTTATAGACTGCATGGTCTGTGGACAGGCCGTAGGCTTAAGACCTTACTTATAATTTTTATCGACGAACGTGTCTGCGCATTTTCTATAGAAACATGTCTTTAGAAAATGTAGAAAGGACTGTCTACAAAGAAAATATGTCTGGGGCCATAGTTTACCTATGGTTTACATTGAAGACGTTCTATGGGACTATTCCTACGTATAACGTATAGAAGGCTGTCAGCCGATAATTCGAGGCTGTAGGTCTCTATAGGGTCTGCAGTGCACTTTATATAGGAATCTTCTATACACAGTCTACAGATGCCTAAATTTATTTCGTAAGGAAAGCTCCCCCCACCTTGCGGTGCAATGCGCAGCGAGCCCTATATTTCGAAACGCAAGGCCAACGAACTTCATTGGGTGAGACGTTGTTTATACAGGACTTCTGCTTCCCGCCGGTCTACTTCTGCTTCCCGCAGGATTGGGTGAGACGTTGTTTATGCAGAACTTCTGCTTCCCGCAGGTACACTTCTGCTTCTCGCAGGCCTACCACACTTTCTTTCTTCCTTTCTTTCTTTCTTTCTTTCTTTCTTTCTTTCTTTCTTTCTTTCTTTCTTTCTTTCTTTCTTTTCAAGAATCCGCGCGCACTATCTCACAGTTTGTGCGCAACGTGCCAGGCGGGGCATTACCAGTGGGTCAGCACGCGGAGGCGTCGGCCATTTTCACAGCGGCGTCCTTCGCGCGTTTGTAACGACCGTCCCCGCCAGCTGTTTTCTTCTCACGTGTACACGCGCACACCGCGCTCGCAGTTCGAGTACAAACAGGCGCGCGGCCAAGCGGAGTGTTTGGCCGGTTTGGCGGCACCCGCGAAATATCGCGTAAGCGCACGCGCGGCATGCATAAAACAAACCCGCGGTTCGCATGACGCGCCAGAATCGTTCTCACATTATTCTGTGCGTCGCTGGCTCGCTCGCATATTCCTATGTCCGGTTTCCTCGAATCCTGGCGTCTGCTTTTAATGCGTTCGCATTTAGGAGTGTCAAAGTAGAAAAAAAAAAAACACGCCACGTGAAGTGTGGGAAACTGGTCACGTGCTATAAAGAGCCGCTTATCGCAGCTCTTTATATGCTATGAAGTTTTTGTTTGGCGCTTGTGCTGTTCACGCAGGGGAGGCCCACACCAGCTTCATCCTAGCGCCTCTATTATTAAGTTCACTCAAATTGGTGACTACAGACTTGATGCGAAACCTGATTGTGGCTTCATGGAGGACATTTGTGAATGTTTATCATCAGAGTGCTGAACTTGCTTTCACCTTTGCGCATCCCTCTTGCTATGTCATCATCATCCCTCATTACACCTTTATGTCCCCGTTCCCCCTCCCCCTGTGCAGAGTAGCAGGCTAGAGCACCTTAGCTCAGGCCGACCTCTCTGCCTTCTTTCAATTAAATTATCTCTGGTCCACCGACAGAAACTGTTAGGCAAGTAAACCGAAGATAACTACAAAGTTGTGCTTATCAGCTTTCTAAATACGCTTGGTCCGTTGCAAAATCTACTCTCTCTCTCTCTCTCTCTCTCTCTCTATATATATATATATATATATATATATATATATATATATATATATATATATATATATATATATAATATATATGCTGCGGACTATGCACCTCAGTTGCACTTCGCCCCTCAAAAAGGTAGGACGTGCGTAGAGATGCGTCGAGTTGAATTTACTTGTTGAAGGTCATTATCTGTGTTTCTTGGAAATGACTGATAGTTAGTACCTTCTAAAATTTCAGAGCTCTTTCGTCACACATAATTGAAAGCTTAAAGCATTTCTCAATGTACGCCGTGATACGGGACTGATGGGTGTCGCACTTAGAACGAAAACAGCACTAACTAACTTTTAAATCTGTTCGATCTCGTTCCCATATATATGGTGTCAGCTATAGACTAACCTTCAAGCTATCCTGGAGGGTTAAACTCGAGTGAATGCGGTACCCGTGTTGGTAGCAGCCGCAAAAGACGTGTAGAAAACGTTTTTTACGTACTCCGTAACGATGTACGACAGCAATAAATACTCTGGAGGCGTTTAGTTTCATCTTGTTACGCACTTAAGAACGACACACATTATGTTGTTTTGTAGTAACATTGTATCCGAAGTGATATGGCATAGCTGCCATCAAAGCTAAACTGCGTCACCAAAGTAAAGCTCCCCTACACCCTTACAAGACAAATACATAACCTGTGAAAATATGCAGTTTGTATTGAAGTTCATAAGTATGCAGGATTGGGTGCTGTTCTCATAGTTACATTGTATCGAAAGAAAGTAAAAAAAAAAGCTGGCAGATAAAGATGTGTCAAAGGCGTCTTATACAGCGATATGCAAGCACTTGTGTAAATCATCTTGCAGTGCAGAGTTCAGATCTAAACTTTCGGAACAATTCCGTCATTAATTCTATAATTAATTATATAGCTCACTCACTTAACTGCTGTCGACACTGCACATGTCGTTCACGTGGAGTGGTTTTCAAGGTGTATACAGAAGAACAGACCCTACAAGATAATAGCATAGTACACAACAGTACAACAAAGGTATACAACAAAACAAAGCGCCTCGCCCTGCGAACAGAAAAAAAATGCACGCCAAAAGTCTGAAGCGCATCTCCCAAATCTCCACGTCATCATGCAGGAATAGAGGAGCTAGGTTATGCTCGCGAAAATCCGGTAACCGCGTTCGTAGGCGCTGCAGCGAAGGGCAGAACAAATAAAACCGAAACGCTTCCACCGACTCCGTTTAACGATATGCGACAGCGATCGATAATCGAACTCTCCGCGCGTCGGGTCGATGTATACCGATTTGTCCAGAGGCTGCGGAGCCGAAGCGTCTTACGACAACCGTGTCCACAGCTCGACTTCGCGAACCGTCATGGAAATTCGCTTTCGAGAGGATCCAAAGTGCGCCTCTTTATGCGGCACGGACCTCGTAAAGTGCCAGAGCGCTTCACTTGGCCGGCAACCGGGCAAGCCTGTTTATACGAAAGCCGGGGGAAAGCAGTAAGCGCTCATTCAAAGAGCCGAATCTCTGGCCTGCTCTCGGTTTGAATTTACAACCTGGCGCGGTGTACGCATACACTGTTCGCCGACACCGGCGTGAGCGCTTAAGGTCACGACGTAACTTTGGCACTGAGCTCGATAGGTGGACACGCAGGGAACGCTGACTTCCGACCTCTAATTTACCTCTTCTGTACACGTCTTACCCTTTACCTCTTATATACCTCTTATATACGTGTACATACTCGATTAGATAACGCGCTCAAGATTCACGAATGGTGAGACGTGGGAACAAAAATCAGCAGGCCAGCGATCTCGCCATGTCCGAACTCATTTTGTTAATTACTATGATTCTGAGAACTTTATTTTGCGTGCGTAAATTTCTTATTTGTTTTCATTTTTTTTCATTGGTGTTTAGTAAAGACGTTTGGTAGCTCACTGCCAGCTCGTGTTTCACATTACGTTTTCTACCATCCGGGATACTTTACGTCGAATGCAACACACGAGCATTTCGCTGTTACCGAAATGTAGTCGCGGTGGGTAATCGCACCAGTGACCTCGGTGTGCGCGGCACCAGAACACGATAGCTGTAGTCATCTAGTTGCTTGAGGTAATCGGGTGTTATATATGCATGCATTGCAGCCTATAGCCTATACCTCCAATAGGTATTTCTCTATTTCATTAAAACCTCTATCTCTATATTGTACAGTTCAGTGTATCTATATATCTGTCTCTATATTGTACAGTACAGTGTACCTGTGCCTGTTATGACTTCGGTTCATCAACCTCTTCCTTGCATTTTTCCTCCACCAGTGCTGTAAAGGTCCCTCGCTTCTTTCGGCTGTTGACCGGTTAATTCAGCCATCCGGTCTTAAACCCCCAGCGCACGTGGAAATTTCCTGCGGGTCTTCCTGGGGTGAATGTCCCGGCATTCAAAATTACTGTGTGCTGATTCATTTCCGCACTTTTGCTGCAGCGGACGCATGCCTCATCCTGTGGCTGATATTTGCTCCGGTATGTTTTTATTTTCTTCTCGGAGAGTCCCAGCTCGGGCTGCCTAATAAATGGTGGAGTCGATCGTAGCGCCCCCTGGCCAGTGCAGGATGCCTGTACAGTAGCCGTAGTCTAAAATATCATAAGCCAGCTCTCTCCCGACACTTCAGACTGCCGCACCTTAATAGTGGCAGGCATAGAGTTTCTCACTATAACACCTAGAGGGAAATCTGGCGCCACTGTCTATGGGAGTTTCTTAAGGGGCGCCGTGGGCCGTCATGGGAATGACGGTATGTGTGTCTACGAGGCTCGTGTTGGCTGGTGTTGTAAGAGGCTTCGTCTAGAACGTGGATTTGGCTACACAAATAACGCGCATTCTTAAAGTAAAATCTTCATAAAATGTTTCCATTCACGGAAATTACATCTTTACTCACCTGCAATGCATGACGCAGGGAAGAAAAGCAAGAACAGACGACAAACTCTTTCAAAGTGAGCGCGAATATTGTCGTCTGTCCTCCAACTTTAGCGGCCCGCTGATACTTTTTACTTATCATATTATTGTACATGCAATATCAAGTTCTTATAGTTAAACAAAACATGTGTGTTTGTGTAATAGTAAAGCTAAAGTAGCTTTTTACGTGCTGTTTTAGTAGAAAATGAATCATTGTGACAGGCGGAACGGTGTTTGCCTGGCTCTCCGAGAACGATGCCAATCCGAACTCACAATATACCTGCATTCCCATGCATACCACAGCGCAGCAGCGCCAGATTTCCCTCTAGGTAATATAGGGAGAAACTCTATGGTGGCAGGTAATAAACCGTAGCCGTAGTCTAAACCATTACGAGCCAGCTCTCTGCAGACCCTTCACACTGCCGCACCTTAACAGTGGCGGGTAGTAAACCGCGTAGTCAACCCACTCCGCCGCGCACACATACCGTCTGCTCCGTCTGCTTCCCGCGGTTGTCGCCGCCGCACCGTGGCGCTACCGTTGCTTCCTCTCCCACCACAGCTGTCACCGGACCTTGCCTTGGTCGAGGCGCACTCGGGTGTCGCCTCCTGGTGGTCGTAGCCAAGTGCGATGTGGTCGCTCGCGTACTCTGGATTTGACGAGGTGACAGTGCGTACGGTGCCACAGCTTTCCTTGGTTTTTTTTTCTTTTAATCTTTCTTTTCGGGGCTGTATTTAAGCAGCGGTAGTCCGTGAAAGCGGGCCGTAAAGTTGGTCGCGGAATGAAGAAGCCTTTCCGTCCAGCGACGCGGCATTCACTAGACAGAGTAAAGGGAGGGTGAAAGAAAAAGAGAGACAGGTGTAAGACGGTGAAGAAAAACCAGGAATAGTATACTACGTAATAAAGGCAGCTGGACGGGTGTAGTATATACGCAGGCTTTGAGGGGAAGCTTTGGGTCGGGCCCAACTCCGATGCCGGCTATTCAAATAGTACATGTAAAACGCAGAAACTCTTTCCTGAGATAACCAATTGGCCGATTTTAATTATATTTGTTGCATTTGAGAGCGAACGTTAAATGATAGGGACTGTTTGAATCGGAATTGCGATTTACGGCCTGATTATTTATAAGAAATTTTTATAAGAATTGTGAGAAAAAAACCCATAAAAGCACGAGGTTTAAATATTCGTAGCTCTGCACTAAGAACAGACATCCTATTTCTGTAAACTGCATCCGTTAGAGCATCCAAAGCGGGCAAATTTGATTAACCAATTGATATCTGACGTGAATTTATTACGTTGCTTACAAGTTGTTGAAAAAGTATTCACATATAAGTCGTCTATTTGAGAGCCATGCGTAACACATCAATTCTGTATGCTTAAGATGCACTATTAAGTGCAATTTACAAAATGGTAATATCGTTTTTATTCTGTGTTACAAAGTTGTAATCACTATAGTTTCGTTTTCCGAAAATTTGCTATTTGCAACAATTATTATTAGAGAAATTGACGGCCTACATAGATAATTCGCTACCAACACTAAATATAATTTTTATATTTCCATTTAAGTGTAACAAACCTCATCAAATCTGGTGCAGGGCTTTTATGGGACGACCGCCGGACCGATTTCAATGGACCTTGTTGCATTTTAGAGAGGAAGCTAAATTCTGGTGATTCTCTAAGAAGTAGAATTTTTATTTTGATCATGTAATTTGTTCACGAGAATTCCCTCAAATTGGTAAGGTTAAAATAAGAATGAAGCGCGAACTTTACACATCTGCGGCTCTGCACGCAAAAGGAGATATCGCCCTTCTGCAAACCGCATCCGTTATAGAAAATCTAAAGTGGGCAAATTTTCATGTGTTAATTTACAGCTAACGCGAAATTGTGTCTCTGGTTAAGCAATGGGGGTGAAATGTGAAAACACCCGTCTACTTAGATTTAGGTGCACGTTAAAGTACCCCTGGTGGTCCATATTATTCCGGAGTCCCCCACATAATCAAATCGTGGTTTTGGTGCGTAAAACCCCATAATTTAATTATTTTTTTCCACTGGTCACGAGGAGTTTTGCAAAAGTCTTATCCACAGATAAGTGGTATAATTCGTACCGGTACATAATAAATCAGTTTTGTTCGCTTTAGATGAATCATTAAACGCAGTTCACGGAGTTGTAATATCTTTCTTTTTGTGGAGTTATAGAGTTGTAAACTTTATACGTCAGTTTTTTGTTTAAACTTCGTAATTTTCAATAATTTTAGTGAAGATGTTGACAACCAAAATGAGAAATTAACTTCTTACAGTCACTACATATTGACTTCTTGTTTTAGATGCTACAAAACTCGCCAGAATCAGTGTAGTGGTTTCCAACAAAAACGACTTCTTCGTTTCATTATAATTACATCGGAGCGCCCGAGCTAGTTGTTAAAGCGTCCTCAACACCTCAAGAGTCGATATCTAACATGTACGCGTGCGAACGGCGAAATCGCTTTGATCAACGTCCACTGAAGCGCATTCGGCGAGGTTTGTTGCACTTAAAGTAATAGTATAAAATTTACTGTGTGCAGGGATAATATTTTTCAGTGAGGATATACCGATTTTCTTTGCAGAAGTTGTTGAAAATCGCAAAATTGCAGAAAAAGGAAAAGCATTAAAAAACGAATCATCCACTTTACGTCTCTGTAAATCGGCCATTAAAAAGCACGATATCGCGATTGTGCAAACTGAACCTATTGAAATCTACAAACCGGTTAAATCTGATGCGCTACGAATCACTACGAGATGTATAATGTGCGATCAGGACTTGTCGGTGAAATCCTAGTAAATATTGTAACATGTTCACGTTGTGTATAATACATATATATATTCACTGCTTTCGCCTGTTCGTTCTTTGTAAAAACAGAGAGGCATTCAACATCTGGCTATGCGCAGGTGTCAGAGGAAGCACTGTTCGCATTGCTTATTCCGGAAATCGTTTGCGTTCGCTCGCTTGAGTGTTGTGCAGTGTTGCGTTTGTGTGTGTGTGTGGTTGGGTGTTTGCTTGTTTCTTTGTTCACGCGCCGGTAGCGTTTGTTCGTGAGCCGATACTACCACAAGCAAAATGCACACCTCCCCCCCCCCCTCTCCTTACTGCTCAAGAACAATTGCCGATTAACCTTGCAGCGCGTCTGTAAAGCCGCTCCGTAGACGGTGAAGGCATTGTCTGAGTAAAAGCAAGCCGGCTGCGCGGAAAACCACCGCCCTTTACCTTAGCCACGAAAGCTCCCCAGCTGGCAGCTCAGCTTGGAGCAAGCGCTCTCTCGAAGAGAGCATAGTTGGTGTGTTCTGCGAAATCTCGTTTCCGTAATCCGCGAGTCCCGTTGGCTCCCTTCCGCGAGCTTACCCCAAAGGAAGCAGCTGTGACCGAAAGTGCATACGTCCGAGTGACACCGCTATTAGTCTAATGGGATTATTGATTGATTCATCCATTAATTATTTTTGCTTATGTTATGTTGAACGTTGTATTGTTACTTTTGTTAGACTTTATGTAAATGTTAGTTAATTTAATTTATTATTGCCTGATCGATGCTGCACTGTCGCCGAGGTGTTGCAGGCGGTGTCCACGGGTTTGTCAAGCTATACGTATATTGGAACATTACCTTTACTGGGGGCACCTCGGCTATCATGTCTATATGTGATGGCGAAGTAAATAATTTAATGCAGTTGAATTAATTAATTAATTAATTAATTAATTAATTCATTCATTCATTCTTGTGTTTAACTTCCCGAGGCAACGCACGACACTTTTTGAGAGGTGTCCCATAGGGGAATATGCTATCAATGAGTTTCAAACACTGGCGGGGGGGTGGGGGGGGGGGTTCTTTCACACACCACGAGAAGCTTGACACACGCACGTCTCTCGTTTGAATCACCGCATGGCAAAGCAGTCGGGACTCGAACCCGTGACATAGCGCTCCGCCAGCTAAACGCCGAATAGCCACTTGGCCGAGTGGGGAATAAAAGCATATGACAGGTGTGGCAGTGCCGTGAATTTAAGCGGAACCGTGGGGTGTGGGTCACCGACCTGAGAGCGCACTTTTGGGGTTCTGTGTCGACTTCCCCTTTCACAAGAGAGAGAAAGGGGAGAACGATAAGGTAATAGGGTGAATGGTCAGGACTAAACCCGGTTGACTACCTTACACACTGGGTGAGCGCGGAAGCGGCGAATAACGGAAATGCGGAGACGTTGCTGAACTTTAGGTGCCGGTCAACGAACCAATCAGAATTTCGTCCGGGGCCTCCAACAATGGCCTGCCTCGTAACGAGCTGCGCAATTTCAGAACGTTAAATCCGGCAACTTAATAAGGAAAGAGATAGGGCACTGGCTGGAGTTCAGCTATGCGCTGAAGCGGCCATGAAAAGTGTATAAATATTCGGGACTGCCTCGCACAAACTGTAAAATCGACTTACCTGCCAAAACGTTATCCATTGATCTTCCCTAATGACTAAAGTATAAATAACGCCGAGAGAAAAAGTTTCAACTGTATATCCACCTCGACTGCACACTAGTTAATGTAAAAGAAAGAGAAAAGCGGAGAACAAGTGATGCGGCACCTTTCGAAGTGCTCCTTGGAGGTCAGCCGAGCCGCCCGTCAGCAGACGGCAGCGATATGTACGTACATTGCAGTCGCTATAGCGATCGCGGTATAACAGCGGAGCAAGCTTTCTTCCTTTCTTTCTTTCTTTCTTTCTTTCTCTCTCTCTTTCTTTCTTTGAATGTCCCCCTCCCTCCTCCCCCCACTACCCCCCCCCCCCGGGGGGTTGCGAGTCGATCGGTCCTTTCTCGGTGACGACATCTGGACGACGTCTGGACGACGAATCGGCCCATTGTTGGGTGTCTGCAGTGAATACGATATGAACCTCTGTCTTTATTTTTTTCTCTCTTTTTTCTTTTCTTTGTTTTCTGGTTACAGAACGTGCGCGCACGACGGGCTTTTTAGCGATTCTGAACTGCCAACCCTTGTCTTTCACCTCCCTGTTTCGGCATTTCGTGCCCAGCGGTATGGTCACACTTGTCTCTAGACGAGAAACGAATCGAGGCAGCCGAAGGGGCTGGATAGTTAGCCACTTAACACGCAACCCAACCGCCGCTCTGGAATATACAGAAATTGAGTAAAACCTATTTCTGCATCAAAGTCTTCCTTCTGGTGAGCGTTAGGTGAACAGAAGGCCGGCTGCGGAAAGCGGAAGGCAGTAGAGATAGGAAGATGCTTCTTTATATTTTTTTTCTTATAACCAGCTGAGTATGACAGCTCCTCCACCCCACCCCCCCATTATATTCAACTGATTTCCCTTATTCATATACATATGAAACGCAGAAATGCTATCACCAGACAACGGCTGGACCGGTATGAATGAAATTTGCTGCAATTTAGAAGGAAATTTAAATTCTAGCAACTGCAAGAAACAGAACTCTAATTTAGGACATGAAGTGTTTTACAAGAATTGCCAAAAATGGTTGATTGCACGTGTTATCTCGATTTAACTGCGTACGGTCAGAAGATGCACATATCTTGAGTGCAGAAGAACGAATCGCAGCTCAGTCTCAGTAAGCATGCAGAGTGGCGCACTGTTAAAGGAAACAGCGAATTATTATTTCGTGACTGATTACAGCTCAGTTTACGTAAGCGCGAGTGTTTCTGTAATATTTATCTGCCAATATAGGCATATAACGCATCATACCAAGCATATCTTTCCCTACAAAGTTCATGACGGATGTCCAAGTTGCATCGGTTTGAATGCTGTACAAGTAGGCACATTCTACAAGAGCGTGGACCTTAGCGTACACGTTGCCAGAGCGAACGAGCAGACGTGCAAGAGGAAGCGTCGTCTGCTTGGGTGGCGGTGAATCATCCATTTCCAGAAGGTAGTTCAAAGGAGAGCTACACCAATGCCGCGCGAACAGTACGCGAACTGCAGAAGAAGAAGCCGAGAAAAGGAAGCAGACGACGACTCGGTCCAGCAGAAAGGGAGCCGTGTATGTACGTAGTTGGGGTGGGTAGGAGGCGTGTCTTGGCTCCTTTTGTCTCGGTCGGTCGTGACCTGGTTTGCTTTCGCGATGAGTGCGCGATCCACCGTACGACACGGCAAGGCCCGGCGGCGGCTGCTGCTGCTGCGCTAAAAGCACCGAAGCCTCACTGGCCGCGAGGCAGGCCTGCCGCGTGCGCCTTACAAACGGAACGTTGATGACGATGACTTGCGCTTACTAGCGCCCCCTTGGCCGGGTGGAAGGAATCTGCCGCTTCCTTCGCTGAAATGCGTTTCTTTCCGCTCTCCGTGTCGTAAAATTCGTTCCGTCTGGCGCTAGCTCGCGCTTATTTGGCTGTTTTTTTCTTGTTTTGCTTGTACGCACTATCGCGCGCGTTTGTTTGTTTGTTTGTTGGTGGGTGTATGTATGTATGGATAATACCTTAGTAACTTGCTATTCGCTGATGATATTGCCTTGCTTAGTAACTCAGGGGACCAACTGCAATGCATGCTCACTGACCTGGAGAGGCAAAGCAGAAGAGTGGGTCTAAAAATTAATCTACAGAAAACTAAAGTAATGTTTAACAGTCTCTGAAGAGAACAGCAGTTTACGATAGGTATTGAGGCATTGGAAGTGGTAAGGGAATGCATCTACTTAGGACAGGTAGTGACTGCGGATCCGGATCATGAGACTGAAATGATCAGAAGAATAAGAATGGGCTGGGGTGCGTTTGGCAGGCATTCTCAGATCATGAACAGCAGGTTGCCATTATCCCTCAAGAGAAAAGTTTATAACAGCTGTGTCTTACCAGTACTCACGTACGGGGCGGAGACCTGGAGGCTTACGAAAAGGGTTCTACTTAAATTGAGGACGACGCAACGAGCTATGGAAAGAAGAATGATAGGTGTAACGTTAAGGGATAAGAAAAGAGCAGATTGGGTAAGGGAACAAACGCGAGTTAATGATATCTTAGTTGAAATCAAGAAAACGAAATGGGGGGGGGGGGCGCATGGGCAGGACACGTAATGAGGAGGGAAGATAACCGATGGTCATTGAGAGTTACGGAATGGATTCCAAGGGAAGGGAAGCGTAGCAGAGGGCGGCAGAAAGTTAGGTGGGCGGATGAGATTAAGAAGTTTGCAGGGACAACATGGCCACAATTAGTACATGACCGGGCTAGTTGGAGAAGTATGGGAGAGGCCTTTGCCCTGCAGTGGGCTTAACCAAGATGATGATGATGATGATGATGATGTATGTATGTATGTATGTATGTGTGTATGTATGTATGAGACGCTGCCCAAGTGCGCATTGCCATATACATACGCACTTATTCTTTTATCGACGTCGCGCGGTCATTATTGTGCAACTTTCTTATTTCAGGCGACTGTATAACGTACCGTATGCGTCCTGGCAGTTGCGAAAGGTGCATGGTATAAAGTCCCGCGTTTGCTGCACAACCTTAAGCCTGAGCGTATCCGGAGATCGGGATAAACGCACTTAACGCGCACAAACAAGGTTTCGAAAGATTAGGTTACGTTAAGTTTTCGCCCGTCAGTAAATGCATTGCGGTTTACGGAATACCGGTGACGTCGATGGCGGCAGTAGCGCTGCTAGTGCCATCATGTGACGCTTTCTGCAAACACAACCACTAAGAACTGTTTTAGTGCTTCGCCACTGTTCTCGCAAAACAAAACATAAAGAAAATAAATCTAGTGTATAGGCGAATTATTGTTCCTGCCAATGCATTTGCAACCGAGATATAGATAGATGCAGTTTCACCTACACTTATGTGTGCTCTAGTCGACGACGGTGTCACATGGTGGCGCCACCAACAACGCTGTGCCTTTTCTATGTGAGGTCCGAGCTGGATTTCAGAGGAACATATAGTCGAAAAGCGATGAGGCATATATTTGTTGGCTGCAGCAGAAGTCTGGAGATGACTGAGCACATAGTTTCGGAGTGCCAATATATTCACCGAGCCAGGACCGTAGGACACGCCTACCTTCCAGGGGCGCTGGAACTCAAAGCTGATGGGAGTGTTAACTGACTAGCAGTCTAGATAAGCAAGATACGCTTAAAGTTTTGGTGGGAAAAAGTGCAGGTAAGAAATGGAGCTCGGTATGTTACGGGCCACCGGGTAAAATGCGTAGATAACTTTACAATATAGATATGTAAGCTTTTATGAAGAGCAAGAATATTAAGTAGAGATGGTCAAAAGGCTACACTACAATAGATTTATAGTAAAACTTGTTCAAACAGGCTAGGCGGCTGTTTATCGCCGCTTTGTTTCGAAGGGGATGAGTGAGTGAGTAAAAACATTATTGATCGAAGGGGATGCGCCATTAGAAATACTCAATCATCATCCTCACCATACAGGTACGTCTGCGTCTCCGGTATTCCGTGAGCTTTAATGCGATTATGGACATGCTGAACATCTTTTCTAGCGAAACAGTGATATCAACGCGACACAGGAGCAGACGACTCAACACTCCTCGACTGAAGGTGTACAACAGGTAGCAGACGGCACGTAGCAGACGAAACACGGCGGGACGACACACAGCAGACGACACACAGCAGACGGCACACAGCAGACGGCACAAAAACTACACATCAAACGACACGTAGCAGCCGACGTACTCGTTATCCACGTACGTCAATGGCCGCTGGAGAAAGACATACCCACTCGGGTGCCGTACGGATACTACGCGGTATCGACAGGCGTTTGACAGAGGCGTATCCGGTCGTCTCGCTTGGTGCGCGTTTGCTGCATCTGTGGCTTCGGTGTTACAGCACGCGTATGTGTGCATTGCTTGCTCCAATGGAGCGAGGAACGACTTGGTCGAGCGCGTCTTCTTCGGTTCCCCTTCTTTGGTTCCCTTGTTCTGTTTTGCTTTCAGTGTGTGCGGCGTCGCAACCTCGGCGCGTGTCGTCTGCAAACCGCTTACGCAACCAGACGGACTTGCATCCGTACGCCGTTGTGCCTGATTGATTGATTGATTGACATACGTCACTAAGCGGACACCTGGACTGCGAGAGTTGCTGTGCTCCGGATTAACTTTGTCCACTTGAGCTTGTGCAGAAACGCGAACGAAATCTCAGTGCATATGGGCGTTCAGCAAGAGCCTGTTGAAGAAGCAACAAGAAGCAACGCTATAAAGTAATTTAGGCTAATTACTCTTTAAAAAAGGTTTGCGTCCATTCATCCGACCAGGGAAGGGATGATTACGAGCAGAAAAAAATGGAAGCCACTTAACTTTCCCGTTTCTTTGAAACTTTTCTGCACGAACAGCAACGCCTGCACGTCAGCGTGAAGTAGCGGATCTCGATGCCTTTTCGCAGATGCATGGGATGTCCTTAGTGCAGAAACACGTTCTCCATAGTTCCCGTGTTGAGCGTTTTGCTTTCCTTTACAATGCGATGCTAATTATTCATTAAGGATAAGCAATTTAATAAGCCCCTAACAGACGTTCAGAACCCTTGACATCGCGGAGAGCTACAGTGCTTAATCTTCAGGATTAGTGTCGCCTGCTGTCTCTCTATTCTTTTTTTTTTCTTCCGTGGTTCTAATCCGTTTTTTTTTATTTCTTCGTTTCATGCGCTGTCTCGATTTCGTTTTCACCTGAACGAATCTTCACACGCTGCAGATCCCAGCTCAGTTTTTCATTACGGGGCGACCTTTTTGTACATTAGTAAGATTTCGTAATTCCTACAATACTACCATATCACGTAAGCAGGCAATGAAGCAAAAAAAAAATGGACAGCGGTAATCATATATATATATATATATATATATATATATATATATATATATATATATATATATATATATATATATATATATATATATATATATATATATATATATATATATATATATACACACACACACACACACCGTCCGCTTCACTTCGATCCTCGAAGAGGCAGTACATGTGTCGAGTGAGCTCCTCGGCAAACACTTTGCAATCTGGTGAACGGGGTCGGTCGGAATCACGGATCCGGGACATAAGAGAGGTACGACGTATAGTGCTAACGCACTTCTCTCGCATTTACCGCTAAGTCGCCACCGATCCCATTTTCTAATAGAAATGTAGAAAATCTTGAAAAAAAAAAACAGAAGGAAAATGGAAGTGGACAGAGAAACAACTTGCTGCGGGTGGAAGTATAGAACTCGGATCTTCCGCGTCGTAATTAATGATACCGAATAAGCCGATTACGAACATCACCGTAGGTGGCGATAATATCGGTGTCGAACGTTTCTCCAACGTACCGCCATGCGTATCCCCCACGTTGGACATACATTGGCCTCTTCTTCTCGCGTGCTTCGATAGGCCTTCACGCTACATTCCACCATCATGGTCACTTCTAGTCAACGAGAAGGACCTTGAGGATATATATATATATATATATATATATATATATATATATATATATATATATATATATATATATATATATATATATACACACACACGCCGCATGTGCGATTTCCTTCCACCTTCCTACGCATGCGCAGGCGTCCCAGATGGCGCTGGTGTGCCGAGGCGTCCCGTTGTGCTCGCCGAGATTAACTGCACGGGGCGAGGCGTCACGCATTGCCCGTCTGGGTTTATCCCTTGCTTTCCCGCTTTTTTTATTATTATTATTATTCACGATTTTCTTCCTCCGCGTCGGGCAACTTGTAATACGCTGGCTGTCTCCCGCGCGAGCCGGCTTCAATCTCGCTTTTCTCTCTCGATGTGCGGTCTCCGTCGGATTTTTACTTTCTTTTTTTTTTTTCCTGTTTCGCGCGCTTGTTTCGATTGCTCGTCGACACGCGATCGCCTCGCTGTACTAGTTGCGTGCAGCGCTGCTATAAGGCGCTTTCCCGTTCGCAGTTGGCCGCGGGACTATGCGGCTCCGCAAGAAAGCTGGCAAGTAACGCTCACTAAAATAAAAGAAAAAAGAAAAGAAAATTCGGCAGCATGTTAACACTCCTGCAACACGTGAAGGTGAAAACCTGCTGCACACTAGGTAACCCATAAACGCATGCCATCTGAGGGTTCGGACTGCTTGCAAGACATATAAAGGAGCCGCAGTGTCAGGTATACGTGTGACAGTTTAGGTCGACCCCCTCAATGTCACTTGCAAGTACTTGATGTGCAAGCAGCACTTGATGCACTTGCTTGTCGCGAGTAAGTGTTACGAATGTGTAACACAACCCGGACACAATTAAGGACACACATGTGATTCTTGTGCCTCGTGACTGTTTATTTGTGAAAGTCCATTTTTTTGTCGTTGTCCGGTGGTAAGCGATCCTCTAAACGACACACACACCGTCACTGGAGCGCTGCCGTGGCTTTTCGACGTTCAGCGACATAATCCTGTCCTTATGGTCTGTAAAGTAGCAGGAGATGTACTGCAAACTCTTTAACAGCATCGTGGTTGTGGAACCACGAAGTCTATGCTCGTTCGCCTGTTTGTAGTGACACGCTTCTTGGGAGAAACGAGTTAAAAACACCGCGTTTGTGTGAGCGTCCTGGTTGAGATCGCCAAACTAGGTGCGTGGGTCGCTGTCTAATCACCTCCGCAGTCAGAAATGCAACTTAACTTGAAGCCCACGCTTGACTTGATTTAAACGACGCCTGTCGTCAACGCACCAAAGGAACGCAATGAGCGTCTTCGGCGCGTTCGCACCAGGCGTCATTTATATCAAGCCAAGCATGAGCTTCAAGTCAAGTAGCATTTGCGAATACGGAGGTGAGCGTAAGCGGAAAGTTGCATGTCGGGAAGCGACTTGCCTTTGCTTCCGAGACGTTCGGAACGGCGATGGAACGCATTTGCGCGAGCGGGGCTTCTATTATGCGAAGCATATTACTAGAGCTCAACCCAGCTCCTCAGGCGCGGCGGTGTCGCCTTCAATGACCTTTAGCGACCCCATGCCATACCACGTGACACCGTGACGTCACGACAGAGGAGAAACGGGGCTACAACTCGCGCCGTCGCTCGCGGCGTCGCCTTCAAGGCTGACCACGTGACACCGTGACGTCACGACAGAGGAGAAACGGGGCTCCAACTCGCGCCGTCGCTCGTGGCGTCGCGGCGGTATATAAGCAGCTGCGCTTGCCTCTGCTAGACACTCACGAGGTGAGATGCCTCCTGGAGACAGAGCTGCTCGTTGGAATGAGAAGCGAAGGTTGCGGCGTGCTACAGAGACTGATGAAGAGCGGGATAAACGTCTGGCCAAGCAACGTGCTCAGTATGCGGCTCGGCGACAACGTTCTTTACCAACTTTAGCCACCAATATGCTTCGCATCTGACTAGGCTTAACCAAGCTAAGCCTCAGCCAATTTTTTATTTCCCGACTATAGACGCCGCGTTTCCGTACACGTTGCATGCGCGATTCTAATGAATGTATGCACGGTATACGCTTCACTTTGCCGATGGCTTGTAGCCTCTGCATTGTGAGAGCGATGAGCCTTGCATCTTTTAATTGCTCCCCTAGGGGGAGGAGGGGAGGGGGGAGGTATGAGCCATTTCTGATGATGACGGTTTTTGTGCCATTGGAGGGAACGACGCGTTTTTTTTTGGGTATACTAGCCTTTGCAGTGAGCCACCTAAGGCTTTCGCCTTAAAGAAAAACAAAGAAACAGAAAAAGGACACGGTGCCGGTTTAGTGGCACATGCGAGAGCAATGCGTCAGCATCACGTCGCACATGTGAATCAATGATTTAAACCGCGTTCGCCATACTGCAAAAAACACACACACACACACACACACACACACACACACACACACACACACACACACACACACACACACACACACACATATATATAATAATAATAATAATAATAATATTTGGGGTTTTACGTGCCAAAACCACTTTCTGATTATGAGGCACGCCGTAGTGGAGGACTCCGGAAATTTCGACCACCTGGGGTTCTTTAACGTGCACCTAAATCTAAGCACACGGGTGTTTTCGCATTTCGCCCCCATCGAAATGCGGCCGCCGTGGCCGGGATTCGATCCCGCGACCTCGTGCTCAGCAGCCCAACACCATAGCCACTGAGCAACCACGGCGGGTCACATATATATATATATATATATATATATATATATATATATATATATATATATATATATATATATATATATATATATATATATATAGTCCCAGTTCAGCGGTCCGCCTGCAGTCCGGTGCCTTATGCAACGCTGCACGCATTTCGATGGTGCGTGACTGTACGTGTGTGGGGTGGGCGAGGAGGGATGTCGGGGGAAAGGGTGAGGCTGTTGCTCATGGCGAGGGCGGGGACCTCGTTTTTCTCTCCGGCACCTGTCGTCGTCGTCGCCGACGCCGCCGTCAGCGTTGTGATATGCGCACGTCCTGTAGTTGACGAGGAGACCCGTTTTCGGTTTTCTCCGTTCCGTCTCGTCTGTTTCGGCTCACGCTTCATTTCGTTCTTTCTTTCTTCTTTTTTGTTTACCTTCTATCTTGCACGCGCTGCTTTCCGTATATTTACCTGCCCGTCAGCGCGCGTATACTTCAAGCCTTAAGGCGCTATTCGTCTTATAGCTCATAGAGAGAGAGAGAGAGAGAGAGAGAGAGAGAGAGAGAGAGAGAGAGAGAGAGAGAGAGAGAGGCCGTGAGTGGGGCAGTCGGGGAATATTGTCGGTGGGAACAGCTCGGTCTCGTGGTCTTCGAGGTATAGTCGCTGTCGCTTTTTCATTCTCGCTTTTCGGCGTTGTCTCCGTGCAGTGTGGGATGTTCGCTTTGTTTTTGTTTCTTTCGTTCCCGCCCTGCTCGGTTCTGATTGATCTCCCCTGCCGGGCCCTATACGATCCGTCTGCGCGAGCTCCCACTGGAATCCGCAAGCGCGTTTGCCCCCCACGGGCGATTTATGTACACAGACCGCCATGGATAAGAACGACACGTGTGCGTTCCGCGACGACGAGCGTCACGTGACGGCTGCGTGTTTCAGCGGGGTATAACGTGGCTATGTAGCGTCCAAGCGCTGCAGTATACCCGGGCTGAATATCCTGTCTTTATAAGGCGGAGGGAGAAAAGAGGAAAATGTAAATGAGGCATGTTTATATATATATATATATATATATATATATATACACGATATGTTTGTGTGTGTGTGTGTGTGTGTGTGTTAGTGGCGTGTATATTCGTTGATCTGGTTCCGCTCTGGTTTGTTCCAACGTACGAAAGCCAGACCCCGGAACTTAGAAACTATGCAGTGAAGTGCATCCTACAAACGTGCACCGAAGCTTCACTAGAGTGCCGTTTTTTTGCATGCTACAGCCCTTGTCGAAATTCGGCCGCATATAAGTGGCCTACGATCGCACTCGCTGTCTTGTGCTCTGCAGCGTTGCGACACGGCCGCTCAGTCGACACTGAAAGTGACTGGGTTCATTGTATCGGTGAGTGAGTGAGTGAGTGAGTGAGTGAGTGAGTGAGTGAGTGAGTGAGTGAGTGAGTGGGTGAGTGGGTGAGTGAGTGTGTGTGTGTGAGTGAGTCAGTTAGTGAGTGAGTGGGTGATTGAGTGAGTGAGTGTGTGTGTGTGTGTGAGTGGGTGAGTGAGTGAGTGTGTGTGTGTGTGTGTGTGTGTGTGAGTAAGTGAGTGAGTGTGTGAGTGAGTGTGCGAGTGAGTGAATGTGTGAGTTAGTGAACGAACGGATGACTTAGTGCTTGCATCGACGTGTGTGCTTGTGTACGTGTGTGTTTGTGAGTGAGTGCTTGAGGGAGTGTGTGATTCGCTGAACTGACGAGCGAGTACGTGAGAGTTTGAGTGATTTTGCGTTTATTAAGCGAGCGGATGAGTGAGTGAATAAGTCAGCAAGCGAGTCCGTGAGCGAGTGGGCGGATAGGTGAGTGTGCGAGTCTGAAAAACAACTGGCGAGCTGAATGGAGAAGTGTGACTTTGAGTTCTCCCCCTTCTCTCGCGGTAGTACCGGTATAACTCGACGCCGCAGTTCCCGAAATTTTCTTTTCTCACGCACTGTCTCCTTTTAAGCTCTTTCTTTCCCCGTCGCAACCTTGTCCGCGCGCGTGCAGCTCCGCAGACAAACGGGGAAGTTCCGTGCACTGGAAGGAAGCCGAAGTCTCCCGCCTGTGCGGAAAGCTGGGCATACACAGGGGCAGTTCGATTATTCCTCCTTCCTTTCGCTCTTTTTGTCTCAACCCTGCTTCACTTGTGCTCATTTCCTTCTTTCGATCATCTTTCACTTTTTGTTTTTTTCTCTCTCTCGCGATGTGTGAACCCCTCCCCCCCCCCTTTTTTTTTTCGTCGATAGTTTTGACGCGCTCAACCGTATCCAGCGAGAGAGAGAGAAAAAAAAAGTTTCATGAAAGTAAAGAAGCCTAAAGAAGGCAAACGTTCACAAATACGGCTTTCGCTATACCGTGCTCGATGTTATACGTCACAGCCGCGCACTCGCACACATACACATCTGACTTTCAACGTTGGAGGAAATTAACGGACTTCTGCACTCTCTGATCTCTCACTTCGCCTCAAAAATTCTTCTGTCTCTTGGAAACCAGCCTCGCCCTCGGTTTTTTGTTTTTGTTTTAGCGCCGCTTCTTGCCAGTCCGTCCGCAGTCTTTTCGCTGTGTGCGTGACTCTTTTTCCTACGTTTTTTTTTTACCGCATTTGTTGTTCTCTTCTTTTCGGTCCAGTCTACGCTTTCTTTTTTGTTTTGCTCCGTTCTGTTCATTTTTTTTTCAATCTTGCTCGCCCGCCTTCGCCACGCCATTCTCGTCTCGTCATCTCCAAATCTTCCTCGATCGCGTTTTAGTTTTCTGTCTTCCTTGATGCCGCCTTCTCCTGTTCGTCGTTGTTTCCGTTTCCAAGTTTAATCGCGTGGACCAATGTGGGGTAGCCCCGCGGAGAGCGTGTTGCCTTTCACATCATATTAGCATCGCATTCGCCCGCATCAGCTGCTCTAGCGGCCGCAGCCTATGCAATAATGTTATCTGTTCTTGGTGCGAAACTGCGAGCTAATTCAGCCGTGATCTCTTAAACGCAACAAATTTCTTTCGAACCGGTGCTAGAGCGGTCTAAGAAGAACATTTGCACACTTCACCTGTTTTTGAATGCGGAAATCAGAGCTGACTACGAGGTAGCATTATAGATAGTGCACTAGTGCACTAGTAGGACTAGTGCAATATTGCCGCACCACTGGTCGCTTCGAGGCACTCTGCATGCATTTGCGGCATGCTTTCGCGTTCGGAAAAAAACACTTTTGTGTAGCACGTATTGAGCAACAGAAAGCTGTATACGGAGTTTTTCACGTTGCATATACAGTTTTCTCATTTACACTTTTAATCTGATTATAATATTTGGGAAGTTGATTAACTGATCAAGGCTAAATAATTAATTAAGCTTAATGCAAGAAAAAAATACTCTGAGCATTTCCTAGCGACGGCAAACAATATTATCTTGGTTCTGTCCAGCTACGTGACAGTTGCACATTCTTAAATATTGGTGCACTAGAGTTGGGACCAGTGGCGTAGCTAGGTCGTCTGGCACCCGGGGCCCTTAGCTCTTCTGTCAAGCGCGCCCCCCCCCCCCCCCCGGATGTAGTCGAGGAAGGCGAGGATATTGACAATTTTCGGGTGTCTTCAGACGTATATGACACCCCCCCCCCTCCCTACTGGCCCCGTGCACCCGGCCCCCCCCCCCCCCCCCCGTTGCTACGCCACTGGTTGGGACACGCTTTATATGTATATAGCTCGTCTTCGTCAACCTGCACCTGAAGCGACGATTGACGAGCAGGAGAACGCGTTATCGGCATAGATTCAAACGCTAACCATTCCGAAACTATACTATATACACAGTGCGTCTTTCCGCTTCTCAGTTCGCCTGCGTTTATAACGCTGCACTCAGTTCAGGCTCCAAAGCGTACACTTTCAAATGATCCGTGCTGATGATACAGTCTCCAGGGTGCTTAGATGTCGCAGTCCCATCAAGTGACACGAAGTAGTCGTTCTCTGGCCGCTTGTATATCCGGCTCGCGCTTCAATTTGCATTGATGGTAATACAGCCTTGAGAGAGGGATTCCGCGGGACAAAGCCGATATTGTCCTCCGCCCGTGAATGTAACTTGAAAGTGAGGGCCGCGCTCCAAACTTTGGAATTGAGAACTTTCCAATGTAGTATACTCGTCAACTTCCAGCTTACGCATGTCATAGTCACGAGGAAATACAGTATTTCTTTCGGTGATCCCGTGGTCCGTATACTTTTTGCTCACGGGGGGTGCACACATCATCGACGCCTTGAGGTAACCAACCAGGCGACCCCGAAATCTCCGTCACGAATCGTTTAATTCAGTCTCGCGGGAACGCGAAAAAAAAAAAAAAACCCTTTATGTGTGTCTTCTTTCTGTTCTGTTTCTCGTGGCTTCATCCTTCGAGCGACGTTCGTCACCGCTTGGACTGATTGACAGCAGACCTGCCTTCTCCTCCCCCGCCCCTCCCCCCCGAAGTACACCTCCTGTGCGCGCGCTCATGCGAGCCTGTCGACAACAGGAAAGCCTTTCTCACTCGTGCATTGACCGCTGCTCGGTTTATACGTACAGTACTATGCAGTATGCCTGCCTGGCGCGGCGGTTGAAGGGCATAGATGACACCTGTGCGTACGCACCTGGCGTGAGAGAGAGAGAGAGAGAGAGAGAGAGAGAGAGAGAGAGAGAGAGAGCATATGTATATACGGCCTCCGCCGCTTCTTGGCCTAGTTTCTCCGCTCACGCACGTGCGGATACTTTTTTTTTTTTTGGACGCGATCGTCTAAGTGCATGGGGTCAGGCGCCGCGCGGATCGGGTGCGATTATCGTCCGTTTACGGCGATATAAATAAAAGTTCTTGGCGCTTGCATATAATTAAGGTGCGACGTCATTTAAATTCTTCTCGCTTTGTTGTGGAGACAAAAAAGAAAAAAAAACAAGAATCGAGCCGCTCGTATTGTCATTTTTTTCTTTCTTCTCGCTCGAAAGAGTTCAAGGGAAGCGAAATTGATGAATCTTGGTTCGGTCGCTCGTTCGGATTTGTACGGCGCGTACATAACGGAACGACCTTGTTTAAGAATACAACAGCGATGATGATGGTGCCTTATTTAATGGCACGGACACACTGCGGGGCTAGGCAGTGAGCGCGTTTGCCTTTGTCTGCTTTTTTTTTTTTGTCTTTGGCCCAAGTCGCGTGCTGTTAGAGATGTGGGACCGTGCAGAGTCACGTTATGTGTAATCCGATATTTGACGTCACCGCTAGTAACTAGTGCAACTACTACAGCTGCCGGAAGTGCTACCATAACTACCAAGTCAAATTAAAATTCAATTATTGGATGTTACGTGGCAAAAAAAAAAAACGATCTGATTAATGAGGCGCACGCCGTACAGTCGGTGACTCTGAATCAATTTCGAACACGGGCAGTTCTTTAATGCGCGCACAGTGCACGGTACACGAGCGTTATTTGCATTCCGCTTCGATCGGAATGCGGTCGGGGATCGAACCCGCGACCTCATGCTTAGCGGCGTAACGCCATACCACCTGAGCTGCCGCGGCGGGTACTACTACTACTACTATTACCCCTCCTCCTCCTCCTCCTTCTCCTCCTCCTCCTCCTACTACTACTACTATACTAACTACTTCTTACCCAGCACTTCTTCCTTGGTTTAGAGGATATATACGGACATTAGGAAAAACTGAAGGTTGGGCGAGCCGTAGTCAGTTCATTAGGGTACTTCAGGCACTTTCCGGGGGCCTGCTATCTGCGTTTGTATCTGTTTGTATCTACGCATGTTTGTGTCCAACCGTTTTCCCGTCGAACAGAATCCGCTCGTGTCTTCCGCAGTCCGTGTGTTTCGTGCGCAACGCAGAGCACGAATACGAAAAGGGTGCGGACATTCATATGACGCAAAAAAAAAAAAAAAGAAACGCGACAAGTCGGTGATTTCATATCGGTGCTCCTTTTAAGCGAGGCCAATATCGTACCGTTCTCCAACGTTGGGTATACAAGTGCGGCCATGTGTTGGATTTACGGCGGGCTCTTTCTCTGGCCGCTGATAAAAAGACAAGGCAGTTCGTTTACTGGCGTTGTATATATATCCCCGTCCGCGACCTCTCTTTCACGGCCTTTCACTCCTCGTACGCGATGACGCATCACAAAACTTTCGGTGTGAGACGTCATCGTTTATATGCAGGGTTTTTCTTTCTCAAAGGCAATTGTTGCGCCCCCTTAATTGCCCCTCTCGTCTCCTTCGCTTTTTTTCCTTCGCACCGTCGCATCCCCTCGCGCGCTGCGTCGACGTTCTCGACTCCACCCAAAGTCACTCTGACGCCACGCGCGTCTCCCCCAAACTCCAGCGACCTGTGAAGTTCAACCGGGGCGGTGTCTCTTCCTAGACGGTAGCCTCGCCCTCGTCTCGGAGGCGGGACAGTCGGTTCCGCCGCCGGGGGCCGATAATGGCGGCCCGCCTATAGCGCCACGCCGCGCGGCGAGAGACAACAAAAGCGGCGTGACGTACGCGCGTAAAGCGTGATTGCACCCCCCCCCCCCCACCTCTTGACGTTCTCTCTCGATGACCCGAGTTCGATGCTCGGCAAGCCAGGTTCGCCATACTGAAATATCACATGAAAGAGACACTGAAAGAAATAAACACGCACCGCGGCGAGAGAAAACAAAAGCGGCGCGACGTACGACGCGTGCGCAATTGCCCCCCCCCCCCCTTCTTGACGTCCTCTCTCGATGACCCGAGTTCGATGCCCGGCAGGCGAGGTTCACCATTATGAAGAGTCATATTGTCACGAAAAGACAAATGAAGATGCACCCGGCGTCGGCGAGACAGACAGCTGTACAAGATGGCGTACACAAAACTCAAGCCGGCGTCCTCAGCCTCTACTACTTCTTCTTCTTCAGCGCCCACCTCTTGCCGAACGCGCGTTCCAGTCACTTCTTTCTCAGCGCTGGCGCGTTACACCTAGCGGCAATATCAAAGAGACACTGGAAGAAATAAACACACACAGCGCATCGAGCGAGCACGCAAAGTACACCAAATGATCCGCACAGCGCGTGAAATGATACGCAAGGTACGTGAGACGGTACGCACAGGCCGCGTTACGGTCACACAACGTGCCGTAAGTCACGCCACAACGCGCGACGTACGAACTAATTTTAGAGCGTCTGCCTCGCGGAGACCAGAGTGCCTCTGAACTTTCCGTTGCAAAGAGTCATATTAGACCAGATTCTAAAGAAACTCTGCTCAATTCAGATCCTCTGTAGCCTTGCATGCACTGTGCACGCAAGGCACGTGCACTGTGCGCTATAATTTCGTTTCTCGCCATTCTCATCTGTAGTATGGTCTACGCAAAGCTGACCTCTCTGGGATTAATGAAAGAGCCCCTCTTTTCTCTTGCTTTTAGACGCCAGTACCACCGTATTCTAGAATGTTCCTTCGCTCAACGCACCACCTCGACTGAAAAAGATAAGTGGATGGTGTAGCGTCGCCCAACGACAGAAGTGGTCACTGCACTTTAATGACATTCCACGGCAATGTTTGAGAATCCTAGCGTCTACTTCAGCCGAAGGGTGACGACGAACTCAACTGCAGGTGCAAGTTGGAATCAGCTACAGCGCAGAACGGGTAATTGGAGATCGCTGGGAGACGCCTTCGTCCTGCAGTGGGCATAAAAATATGCCGATGATGAGGACCACCGCGACTCCTAGTTGCTGCTGCTGCTACTATATACTACTACTGCTACTATCTACTACTAGTTCTGCTATCTACTACTACTGCAGTGCTATTATGTAGTGCTACTACTACTACTAGTAGTACTACTGCTCTGAGATCCGTGACGTCACACTGACGCACGGTCGCTGGAGTTTCTGCGCGGAATTAAAATTATGGAATTTCGACTCTCGTTTTCTCTTCCGATCGTCACCGTATATTACCGCAAAATTAACGAAAATAATGTTTTGAAAGAAAGAAAACGCTTTAAATATCTAGGTTTATTTAGACTTTCTCTTTAGCCTCCCTCGAATACCTTGAAAGTGTTAAGTTTTAGTTCTTTTCTCCTTGAAGCTGACCAAAGTCTCTTCAAGGTGATTATCGGCGTTGATGAAGCAGGAGGCAGGTTGGAGGTAACAAAACTTGAAGATGTATTGCAACGAAAATATTTACACAGTCAAATACAGAGTTAACAAAAGAACACTGATGCAAAACACACAAGTAAACAGCGCCTTACTCTTCTACTTTTTCTTAAGTTAGAGCCTAGGACAACTGTCACTACATACGACCAACCGAGTCTCACTGTTCTACCACTAAGTGGTTACGGCCCAGACTAGCGTTGCATCGTACGGAGTCTTACTGTTCTATCAGGTTTAGTGATTACAGCCTAGACTGAGGACCAAGCACCTCGTCTCGATTGTTATATTTGGAAGAGACAAAGAAAAGGGGCGGTAGGGTCGTTAGCCCATCCCACGAAAACAGTTGCCAATGAGAGTTGACAGTTTCTTAAGCCACAACCCAAAGGGATGGGCTTACTCTCAAAAGTAAATGTATTAGAAAACAACCCTGTTTTCCCTCTTCCCACAGCTTCGTTTCCCTCTCCTATTTACACGTGGTCAGTGACGGCCTCGGCAAACACGCCAGGCACGCACGATTTATTGAGGCCACCTCGCACCTCAGCGGCGTTTCTAGCCAGCAGGGGGCTCGGGCGCTGGTGTCCCAACACCGCGTACTGCAGTCCCCCTCAAGGTTTTTCCTCGTAGAAAAATAATGACCGCTGGCGGCATCCGGACTCGGTGCTCTTTAAACGACGTTCTCCGAACGCGGCCTCCGCATGCGCACCGCGCCCCTCTCTACGGCGCGCACTGCAAGTTGTAACCCGACACCAAGCGGGCTCTCCTCAGCGCTCAAAACAAGATGCACGTGGCTGCCGCCCGGATGCGTAGGGGCGTGGACCCCCGCTCCGTACGCGCAACACGTGTTCAACATTGCTAGGTGCCCCTAAACCTCGGCTGCGTCTCTAACCAGCGGGGGACTCGGGAGCCGGCGCCACAACGTCGCGTATACCGCCGTCCCACTCGAGGTTTGTCTTCGTGGACCTATTATGGCCATCGGCGGAATGTCAACACGGCGCGCGTAAGAGCAAGTTCTCCGAATCCGTTTTCCGCATCCGCACCGCCCCCTCCCTCCCCCCCCCCCGGGGCGCGCCGCGGCTCGTCACCCGACACCACGCGGGCCGTGGTGTCGGGTGACGAAACAGAAACGGTTGCTGCCCGACGCGCTGTGGGGTGGACGCCTCCCTATTCACAAAACACATGGGCAACTCGCGGCACTGCAAAAGTATGTACAAAACAATCATGCAGCCCCACACCGTCCATTCTGCATGCTCGATCAGAGATGAGCGGCCTAGCAGTGTTCATACTGGATTGTTTCCGCTATTTACACACGTGCTATCGGTGCGCTTTATTGCATATACTATGCCTAACTGACTGCATTCGTGCTGTTATTTGGTCATCACTTACTCTCGCCTTTCTGTAGGAGAGCAAGCATTTGAGCTGCGTATACTGTTATACAGTACACGGAGCGTAATTGTTGCCGATGTTCGAGACGGATGGCCCCTTCATGATCGCGCATGTTCTTCCCCTCGACGGAATCAGCAGGGTCGGCGCAACGTAGACGGTGGTTTCGCGGAGTGGGGATCTCTCTCTGCCTATCTTTCCCTCCCGGCCATTCATGCAGAGTCGGGGTCAGCATTGCAAGCGGAACCCGGCCTGCAACGGGTGCCTTCGCGCCGTGGCCTGTTTGACCTCGCCGGAGACACGCGCGCGCGTGTAACTCCATGGGAACCATTCGATGCAGATGAGCTGCCCCCTCCTACACAAGCTTGTTTTTCCTTTCACTCTGCAAGCACGAACAGAAACCGCCTCCTCTATACTTCTTCGTCTGAACGCACTCGATCTGCTGGTCGCGCACAGTGTGGTCTGCGCGGCGCAGCTGTTGCTGGTCGCTTCGGTTGAGCGCGTCGTCTGCTACTGGCAGAAGTAAAAGCACGTGGATGACGCCGTCTGTCGTGAGACCGGACGGTTACGCCCTGTCAGGGTGGAGGAGATCACGTGGCGTGCGCGCGCCGTCTGCTACTGGTAGAAATAAACACACGCAGATGACGCCGTTAATCGTGAGACCGGACGTAAGTTACGTCCTGTCAGGGTGGAGGAGATCACGTGGCGTGCTCGCGCCGTCTGCTACTGGCAGAAAAAAAAAATGCAGACGACACCTTTACACTGTAGTACCGTTATCGCAAGTCTGGACATTATAACGTGCAGTCAGGGCGGAGAAAATCACGTGGTACGTGCGCGTTGTCTGCTACGTACTGGCAGAAATAAAAAGCGACCGGATGTTGCCCGCAGTCAGGCGGTTGCTTTTCTGGGTACTCAGATCCCGCCGTGTTGGCGTTTTGAGCGTATCGGAGGTGGTGTAGCGGCCTTGCAAGCGAATCAGAGGATGAGGGGAGGATGAGGTCGCGTAGTTACTGAGTGCATACCCGCAATAGTGTTGCGTTCGAACTTGCCTGTTCGATCCGGACCGTGGTTGCCTCATTTCGATGAGGACGCCGCAACCCCACGTGGCCAAAATTAGTTCGGACTCCTCCACTCTACAGCGAGCCTCATAATCAGATCGCGGTTCTGCTACGTAAGACACCAGATGAATTTTTTCTTCTTATTCCAATGATAATGCAGAGTTTCTATGACGCTATGTAGTGTGCACGGGGGGTTTCTTCAAGGGCGAAGTGGCATGGATTTACTTGAGCTTCGTCCTTGTGGCCTCGAGCAACTATGTTCATGTGGATTGTCATATAAATCTGCTAGAAACGTTTTTTTTCACCGCGGAAAATAGCTGTGTGGCGCTAGCGCACACGGCAACTGAACTACAAAGAAAAGAAGCTATACGATGCGCTGTCTCACCGGATCCACGTCAGTTCGTAAACAAACCCTCAACCACCGCTGCGCCAGTTTTCCCTTTAGTAGTGTTCTCAAATTCAACGCAAAGACGTGGAACTAGCGCGCTTGTTTCGTTTCTGCATACCCTCTCTTTTGGTCGGATTTTTGCCGATGCTGCCAACTTCTGGTATCAATTGTACTTTCGCTGCGTATCGTCTGCTTCCGGTGCACAGATACAGACGATGCCTTTGCAGACCGGAAAATACGAAAACCAGGGTGCAAGTTCATGCGAGGCCTGTGTTCCCTATCACGCTTCTAAGGGCGCCGAAACCAATCTACTTTCCACTCGTGCCTTCCAACGTGTCGCCTTGCATACAGCAGTTCCCGCGCAGTGTAGTTCGCGCTCGTCTGCTGCTGCTGCCGCGGAGAAGCAGACGATGCAGTTCGTGACCGGAAGCTATGTAGAAAGGGCTGGACAAGGTCACGTGGATCCCGAACTTCCGATTATGTCTGGAGCAGATGTGTTTCCGCGTGGTGTGCGACGTGCTTTTGCTTGCTTGTTCATTCGCCACGATAAAAGCCGGAAGCCTCGTGTGATGTGATGCGTATACCTATATATAGTGTTGAACACCGCTGAAGCGAATTACTCTAAAGAGCGTAACAATAGTAAAACAATACATTGAGGATAGATAGACGTAACAAGTGTGTTTCTTTAGGTTCCATATCAAAGAAACAGTGATTGCGACTGGAAATAAAGCGCCAAGTAATCAGCTTGCATACGCGATGGTATCATGTCGGAGGGCTGAAAGAAGATTTAGAACGAAAGTTGAGCGCTATTTTTGACGACGATATGACGAGACCGCCTCGCGGGCAAGTATTCTGAACACTGCCAGTGCTGAACGCCGCTCCTCATTTTGTATGACTAAGCCCGGTTAGCTAATTACCCGAGCACGTTAACCCACGTGACGCCTTTCTGAATGCACTACATATAGTCGCGCTGCCTCTCTGCCTTCATTCCCCAATATACCCTATACGAAACCGAGTGAATCCAGGAACGTATGGGCGAAAGTATTCGAAAGAAAAACCTCGCAAAGCATTCGAATGGTCTCATCTGCGACCCTCTTTATGATATACTGACACGTGCGTTCGTTTATCTTTCTTAGGTGACCACTTTTCACCAGCTAACAAAGGTTGAACGTTATCGCTCTGCGCAGGACGCGCCTGCATGTATCGGAAGTTTCTCGAATGTTCTCGATGGTTCTATCCGTTCTCTGTTATCACCAAACCTGATCTGATCGTATGCGCTCGATCGTAATCTGATCGCATGCGCGACGCGAATTGTGTAGCACTTTCTGGAGGGCACGCGCGGGCACCAGCGATTGCTTTGGAACCTTCGACGAGTCCCGTATGAAAGCCGGCGCGCTTGACCCGTAGATGAGATTTCGACGATTGCAGACTGCATGTGATCACCGGTATCGTTGAGCTTTGAGTACACCGCTTGTTTTGCTGGGCACAGGTTCATCCATTAAAGAGTGCGCCTTTCGAAGCCACGATTTTGAGAGTGTTATTCTACGCCGTCACGACAGCGCGACAGCACGGCCGGTCTTCTCTCTTCTGTCCATTATCTAGTGGCTCGCAGGAGTGACAGAACGCTTATATTGTAAGCGCTATATTTATGTGCATGATATTTTTTTTCGTTGTATATAATCATTATCATAGACCTCATCTTCTTTAGCGGACGCTGTCCAGGAGCTGCTAAATTGAATCGTTGATTCGGCTTCAGTATTAAAATACGTATGTGATGTCACCTTCATCGTCTGGTTTTTCCGGTAGCTGCTGACGTTTCGGCTCCGTCAAACTGCTCTTCGTGGGCGCACAGTGACGTCGTTGGCTTGCGTACGCTATAGAGTTACATGTATGTGCTACCAAAGGTAACATATACAGTAACTGCTACCTTTGGTAGCATATACAGCAACTCTAGCGTGCGCAAACCCCTGTGCGCAGACCCCTACGTCTGTGTCTGCGCATGCGCAGCAGTACCGTCGCCCCCAGTTATTGCGTACGCAAGCCGCTTGCGTCCCCTAATCTAAAACTCCCTAATGGAGCCGCACGTACATACATATACGCGCAGTGGCGTTGTTTTGCACCCGAACATATTGCAGTATTTATGAGTTCCGGATGAGCAAACGGGTGAGCGAGTGTATCTGGGAGCGAGCAGGAGAACGAGGGGGGTGGGGTATCAGCCATGCAAGTGATGTAACGGCGATGGCAATCTCTCGGCAGCAGACGATCGATGTTTCGGCTCCGCCGAGTCGCTCTTCGCAGCCGCATAGTGGCGACGTTGTCTTGTGGAACCTAGAGTTACTGTATATGCTACCAAAGGTAGCACATACAGTAACTTTAGTGGAACCTATAGTGGAACCGCACGTGCGCACGTCAGCGTGCGCGCGGGGGCGTACGGAAACGTTGTCGCAGGAATCACGAATTCCGGATTGGCAAACGGGTGAGCGCGTGGATCTACGAGTCACTAGTTGAATGATATATCAGAGCGTGCAGACGAACTATAACGCGCTATCGCGGCGAACGTGAAGGAAATCTGTCTCCTCGTATGCCAGACGTACTGTACATGTCACCGTACAGCGGGTAGCAGACGTTCGCACTCGTGTGCTATATATCACGACTCCCTCGCTACGAAGATGACGTGCTGCCGGCTTCGCAGCTAATCGAGACGTTTCGGCTCCGCTGACGTGCTCTTTCATGCCCCGTGGTGGCGATCTCGTCTCTACAGAGGGGCTTTACAGTATTGTATACACGGCGCTGCGGCGGTGCTACAGAGTAGTTATTACAATCTCTTGTTGCCTTGTGTGTCATCCTTATGAGTACCACATGGGCGAACAGGCGGGAGAGAGCCATCAATTACTGCGACAGATGAGATATAGAGTGAACGAACTAACGGTCGCAGGGAGTGTGGGCCCCCGGAGTGCAGCGTCTGCCTCCCCTTGCCAGGCGCCTCTGGCAAACGCGTCCCCAAGTACATGCGGAGACTCATTTATCACGTCACCTTCGCCGATTGACTTCTCCGGCCGAAGAACAATACGTGCCGCGCTCAGAGGGACACGAGACGGGACGTTTCGGCACTGCTGACCTGCTCTCCGCGCCCGCATGGTGGCGCTAGCTGTGTGTGTGTGTGTCGTCTGCGGTCCCCGAGCATTTATACACTATACACGAGCGCGAAGCGGCGGTGTTCGGAACTGGTTATTACAATTGTCTATGGCCCTCGCAGGCAGCTAGCATCATCGCGGTCGCGCGCAGGTCAGGCGTTCCACATTCGTGGAGCTGCACGTGAGCGCGCACGCGCGCACAAACAAGCGAACAAACACGCGCATGCTCGCCACGTAATTACGGTCACGTGACACGGCCGTGGGACGTGCGTACGTGTGTGCGGAAAGCTCGCGCGATCGTTACGTTGCGATGCCCCCCGTCGTCGCCGTGAACTCGACGCGACGCCGTCGAAGGACGCAATTTCGTTTCGCTCCTCTCTTTGGACGAAGGTTGTGAGAGGCTCGGTGAGAGAGAAGGCTCGGTGAAAGAGAGAGAGAGAGTCGCTCACGAAGTCGCGGGTTCGACTCCCAAGCCGCGGCAGCGCCGCATTCCTATGGGGGGAACGGAGCGCGAAAGCAGCTTTAGGCGTATACACCGTGCTTTCGGTGCACCTCGAAGAAAAAAAAGAAAGACTCCACGCGGACAAAATTAAATCCGGATCACCGCAATATACGCGTATATAGACCACGGGCAGTATTCGCAAACCTTTTCGTTCGCAAGCGCTCTTCGTCATTTGCACTCAAAGCGTGCCACAAAGGCTCTCGCTTTAATCCTGCACCGTAATGCGCGTCACTTCGGTGCCCCCAGCGCCCACCAGGGGGCGCAAAAGGCGCCCTCAGCCTAGAGTTACTGTATATGCTCCGGGAGCATATACTGGGACACTACGGGCACCCTAACAGCAGCCATGAGCTCCCGACTAACCCGTTTGAATCGCCGAGCGCTGTGCCTGTAAGAAGAGCCGGTGTTTGTATACCTGTTGTCTGCTTGGATGTGCGCACACGCACCTACCTTCCTGTATTTAGGTGTTTTGCGCTGCGTTGCACGCCACACGAGCTTCTACAATGTAAGAGTGAATAAGGGTGTACATCTGTCTATAATTGACACCCGTACGCCCTTTTTTGGGTGTAAGGGGGTGAGTTATGTAGACAGATTTATACCCTTATTCCCCGTTAAGCGTGTAAAGTGTTTCGCAGTGTATACCCGCGGTAGTTGTCTTTTCAGATTCGGGCACTGAAGACCGCCCTGACGCTTGATGTACTCCCGCCACCTATGTCCTACTAAGACTCCTTGTATATTATATGATCAGTCTCTTTTTCAAGATTAACCCGGAAGCGATTACTAAATATGTTATTCCTGGATGCGAAGTACGATGCATTTGGAAAATGCACGCGGAAGTGGTTTGTACTCATATTCTTGTCATCCACGTTCGAGAAACGGGACACTAAATCGATCTACATAAACCTCTGCGTTGCCACAAACGGGCGCAAAGCAAACCTTGTAGTGTGTTTGGGAGTCGTTGAGAAAGTGTGAATAAAATAAAATAAAAAGAGATAGATAGATAGATAGATAGATAGATAGATAGATAGATAGATAGATAGATAGATAGATAGAGAGAGAGAGAGAGAGAGAGAGAGAGAGAGAGAGAGAGAGAGAGAGAGAGAGAGAGAGAGGATGCCAGCAGCAACACGGCAACGTAAACTGCACATATAGTTCTATGCATCTTCATCTCCGCGTTTAGGCAATGAAAATGTAGTTTTTTACCGTTGCAAACATGAGGAGACGGTCACTTCTTCCGCGTGCACGGGGATGCAGCTTTTGGCATCTAACCATGGCATATAAATTAAAAAATAAATTAAATGGCGATTTAGCGGCCGATGCGAGGAGAAATGCTTGAGCATTGCGTTGCACCTCTTTGACGTCCCGCATCCACGACTTAAACCGCGTTTACCCGCCGTAGTTGCTTAGTGGCTATCGTGTCGGGCTGCTAAGCACGAGGTCATGGGATCGAATCCCGGCCACGGCGGCCGCATTTCGATGGGGGCGTAATGTGAAAACGCCCGTGTACTTAGATTTAGGTGCACGTTAAAGAACCCCAGGTGGTCGAAATTTCCGGATTCCCGGATTTCCGGATATATATATATATATATATATATAATATAACCGCGTTCAAACCAACTTGCAAAGTGTTGTTCAGGAGCTCACTCAACACACGTCCTGCAGGCTTTCTTTGAGGAGCGAAATGAAACTGACGGTGGTTCGGATCAGACAACCGTGTACATATTATTCACGCGCACCCATATCCTCTCTACCTCTGCCACGTGACCAACCTCCCACACCTCACACACACACACGTGCGCTTTTCCACTCTGACGCTCCTAATGCTCATGCATTAAAAAAAAAAAATCGCTTTCACGTTCGTACCATACCTGTAGACAAAAAAAAAAAAACGCTTGAAAAGCAATTATGTCCCATAGCTGTATCGATGTGTCGGGAGGACGCTCCGTACCAGTGTATACGTCGGAATTCGTCAGCGAGGAAAGCTCATTTGTTATATTGAGCGCTCGCGGCATCTGTTTACCCGGTTAAAACACGTTGGCGGGCTAGTTGGTTAGAATCCATGATCGAGCGTATAAGCGCGTCTGAACGAGGAAGTGGAAAAGAACAGATACACAGAGACAGCGCTGTCTCTCTGTATCTGTTTAGTCACGCTTACACACTCTATCATCTGTTTACCGTTCTCGCATTCCCCCCTTTATTTAGTTCCAGGGCTGCTGCCTCTCGTAGTGTACAACACACGAAAAAACGTACGTTCGGTTCCGCGCTGTCCGGCTCGAGGACCGGCGCCGTCTCCTCCACGGCGCCCCATCCTCTGCGGTCCGAACGAACGAGGTCATCGCCGGCACGCGGCGTCCATTTCAGCAAAGTGGACGCGCCGACCGTTCCACTAAAGGTTGAGGAGGCGGAGGGGATATGTGGGCGGGAGGTGAAGTGGCTCGCTGACCCCCTCCTTACCCCTCCCCCCCCCCCCTGCACCAGCGCCGAACACCCCCCCCCTCCCCCCAACCAGAGATGAAAGGATACCCCGACCCCTTCTCATGTCTCACTGCCTTCGTCCTCGAACTCTTTCGTGCGCGTTGGCGATGCTGACCGCTGTCCGGCTCTCCTTTCGTGCTGATATCGCGGGCATTTCCATATAGTTTCCTAAGAAAAAATATGTATTACTAGAGGGGGAACTACGATGCAAGTGGGCTCTGCGTGGAGCTTCAACGTGCGGCCATATTTACTTTACATGGGAATGATCGTTACTACGCGGATTTGGCTAAAAATTCGTCCTCCCGCGCTCTTAACCAAACTACGCCCTTTGGGCCGTATCTTGCCAAACAACAATAATGGTCATCCGTCTTGTCCGCATTTCATTTCTTAAACGCTGCGAGCCCGGTGCTTCCAAGTCACGAGCGCATTATCGGCATCACAGAGCGTTCTCGACTGGAAAGTAGCGGGCGCGGCGTTTTCAAGAAAGGAAACGCAAGCAAGACAGATGACGATTATCGTTGTGTGGCCAGATACGGCCCAAAGGGTTTGTGTTTAAGAGTGTGGCTGCAGACCGCGTTGCGGTACGGTAATATGTGGTAATACCGTATGGTAATTACCGTATACGCGCAAGCGAGTTCGCTTACGGTGGTATACGCCCATTCTTTTCCTTCTTTTGCTGTTGTGTATTTGTGTGCCTAAGAGGACACTAACGTCATGTCTTGGACCACTTTACCGTTTCGATAGCGAAAAGATTCGGAACAACTTATGCAGGTCCAACGCGTACGTTGGAATCTATGCATAAGCGAAGCGTTCGATAAATGGCGTGCGACGAATTAATTGTCGTTACGGTTGTCATTTTCGACTTATATTTTTTGTAGTGACTTCTGGCTGCCGCTGTGATTTTGTTTCCAGCGTCCTATATATGAGCGTCGTTACGTGACATTTCTATTTTCTTATGGTTGCCGCTACATAATTGTACTTGCGAGTGTCTTGCGCTCATAAGAACAAAAAGCCACATAAAAAAAAGAACGTGACTACGTTATCCTTTGCGCAGACGTTCGAACTTCCACCCGAGTTTCGAAGCATATTTTGCTCAGCCGCCATCTTGTATGGACAGCAAAGTATAACACCCTGCATCGTGTTTGACTTCAGTGCCATCCTCGCGAGGCCGTTCTTTCTTTTGCCGGCTCCGTAAGAATTAAAACGAAACTTGAGATCCACCTAACACTGTCATACCAGCCGTCCGGCGCGTATTGGGACGCAGCCTTTGTCCCCCTCCCCGAAATAATGAAAAAAGAAGGCAGTTGCTAACACTTAAGCACAGCAAACGGCGCTCCGTGGACGATGATGACGTGAACGACACGTACGCGAAGGAGCGAGAGAAACAAAAACGGATCGCACGTAGCGCCTGGTAGTGCGTATAACGCACAGGCAGCAGGGGGGGGGGGGAAGCATCCTCCGTGTCACGCAGCTCGCCCATTTGCCTCTTTGTACGCTCCTTCCTGTTTTCTCGGAGCCAAGTTCTTCGGCACTTCTCGCTGTTTGCTTTCCCTCGCAAAATCAGCGCGGCGGGTGAAGCCGCACGATAGCGGCTAGCCGGCAGCGCGACGACGGCCCGTTTTGTGTCCCTGTTCTACAAACGACCTCCGTGCAGAAATGAGCGTGCTCTCACGGCTGTGTAGGCCCGGGGAGAAGCGACGGCGTTTGGCCGCGAGGAACTCGGTTCTCGCACGATGGACGTCGTGGTAGGCGTTTGGCCGGTGTTTTTCTTTTTGTTTTGTTTTTTGATGGCACCGGGCGCTCACCTGACTCACCCTCCGCCGCTCCGCTCCCCCGGCACACGCACGGGCGCTCACAAACACGCGCCCAGTTGCGCACGCGCAACAAGCGCTCGCGTACACGCGTAAACACAAACGTCAATGCACGCACACAACACTCGCAAACTGACGCGCAAACACACAGGTACACACCAAGCCTGCACACACTCACGAACAACAACACACATACATACATACATACATACATACGTACGTACGTACGTACGTACGTACATACATACATACATACATACATACATACATACATACATACATACATACATACATACATACATACATACATACATACATACATACATACATACATACATACATACATGCATAGTACATACATACATGCATAGTACATAAACACCCACAAGCACGCGCACACGAAAACACACGCACATACGCATCAAGCATGCACACGTACAGAAACACAGAACCACGTGCGCCGCTTGCGTGACGCCAACGACGTGACCGCGGCGTGCGGACGGCGCGCGACCGCTGAAATAAAGGAGCTTCAGAAAATGCAAAGCGAATAGGAAACCCGAATGAAGGAGCACATAAGCGAAGTGGAGTTGCGGGGGGGGGGGTCATTTTACGTCGTGTGCCATGATGTATGTGGTAATGGATGGCCGCCTGAACGACGGCTCGTGAGTGCGCTTTGCGTGCAACGTACGGAGGCGACGAGACGCGCTGCTGCAGTGTCGAGAGCGTCGTCGCGTGTCAACGATGAGTCGGCCATCTGCACCGGTTTCTCGACACCTTCGCGGTCCGTTGTTGTGAGCTCGAGCAGGGGGAAGGGCCGTACGTCGTGTAGTACGCGCGGTTGTGCGCACACGCATGCCTTCGTGAGAGGGCAACCCCAACTGTGTTTTCAAGCAGCGAACTCTGGACGATTTCTTTTTGTTATAGCCGGACATCGCGATGTCTTGGCACTCCTTCAGGAATCGTTCTGTGGCGTGCTATGCTGCTACTCGTTGCCCCACAACAGGCCCCCTAGTCGGCACCGAGCTATTAGGGAGCTTTAGCACGTCAGGCGCATTCCGGTAAGCGGCCCGCGGACAGGCGTTTTACCGGACGAGCGGACGGCGCAAACGGCTTTGCACGGTGCAGCCACCTGGAGGCGCGGAGCTCAACCAGACAAACACACCTAATATTGCAGTAACCAATTGTATTTTACTTTCGCACTGGTGTAAATTTCAGCAGTGCGGCGAAGTAAATACACTCGGTACTGCAAACATCCCGATCGTCCGGTAATCCGCCCAAACTACCCCGTTTTCCGGAATAGCGGACACGCTAAAAGTCTCTATTAGCTCCGTGTTTGTCTGATTGAGCTGAGCTACGCGCCACCAGGTGGCTGCACCGTGCAGGCCGTTCTAGAGTTACACAGTGACTCTAGGCCGTTCACGTTTGCGACTCCGCTCATCCGATAAGAAGGTCCAGTCCGCTTGCGTTTACCCGAATAGCGGACGCGTTTTGCCACCTCCTAATGTTGGCCTTTGGCGTCACAAACGCGCGGTTCCTCTTGCAGCCGTGTCGTTTATACCTTGTTTCCTGTTCTGCGCAGTGGGGATCCCGACCGTTGCGACCACTACGGCAGCACGGCTTTGCACTGCGCGGCGGCCAACGGCCACATTAACTGCGTCTCCTTCCTGGTCTCCTTCGGCGTCAACCTGTGGGCGCTGGACAACGACTTCCACACTGCCACCGACGTCGCCTCCATCAACCAGAGGGAAGAGGTATGCGCATCCAGCCAGAGCCTACACACTCACATGTATAATGCTCACCTGAGAAACATTTTACACCGGTGGAAGCTTGGCGGAGTTGGTAATAGTTCAGTAGCGCAGAGTCGAAAGAGCGCTCTTCCTCCTCTGTACTTTCCCCAAAGCCATTCACGCGCTGCGCAAAAACACCGCCAGTTTTACACCCTTTTGGGCGTATCTTTTGTCCGGTACAACACTAGTCAATCATTATTCAAAAAAAAAAAAAAAAGATATTGCACCATTTGGGGCCTATCTTGTCCCACAACAATAATCGTCATCTATCTTGGCCGCATTTCTTTTCTTTAACGCTGCGAGCCCGGTACTTCAGCGTCATGGACGGCATGCGCATTATCAGCGTGACGCATCATTCCCGACAGGAAAGTAACAGGCGCAGAGTATCCAAGCAAAGAAATGCAAGCAAGGCAGGTGACGATTATTGTTGCGGGACAAGATATGCCCCAGTAGGTGTAAACTTTCAATGCGTAAGCATTCTTTGGCGACCACCCCAGCAAAATCAGTCGCTCACACGAAAAGTGTAACGCCTTGTATCTGCACAAAAATGCGTGATTTGCGAAGTCATTTAATCGTTATAACAGTATAACGCCTTGTATCTGCACAAAAATGCGTGATTTGCGAAGTCATTTAATCGTTATAACAGTATAAACGTAGACACTTGGTAGCTTCATAAGCGGTAAGGAAGAATTAAAAAAAAAATAAAATAAAATTTATCACAGAGAAGACAGTTCTCGTCGGGCCGCGTTGAAAGCTTACTCTCCCGCATTACGGCTTTGTTTGCAGAGAAGCCTACTGTGAGGCCGTTGAGCGTAAAAAATAACTGATTAGTGCATCTGATAACAGTTTAATAATATTGATAAATGATTGATGGCGCTAAAAAAACTAGTGACGTCGCCGCGTCAAGGTCGTAACGAAGAAAGGAAAAAAATGTAAATAAAATAAAAAATAAAAAAAGCAGCTATAGTGAAACCTGTCGTGACGGCATTCCGGCTCAGTTGATACCATCGCTTTGAAGGGACCATGCAGCTTTGCAGCTTCCTGGCAACTCATATCCACACCGCTAAGTACACGGATTTGATTTCTTTACACAGGAAAAAGCCATGGGCAGACATGCCTAAGCTAGGAAAAGCATAGTAAGCACAAGTGAAGTAGCAGCCGAGCCAAAGAATGCTTGCGCATTGGGTAGACAGTTCTCAAAATTTCTGTAGCACTTTGAAGAGTGCATGTCTTGCCTTCGTTTCTTTTCTAGAAAGTTCTGCTGGTCGCTTATTTCCTGCCAAGAATGCTGATAACGCGCACGCCGTTCGTTACCTGGAAGCACCGGGCGCTCAGCGTTAAAGAAAGGAAAGAAAGTCAGGATGCGCGACTATTCTTGTGTAGGATAGTCTGTGTAGGATAGGTTAAACACAAATTGTCGCTCAGTAAGAATAATTACGGGTCAGGTGTGCGTCACCGCTGACATGCGTTTCTCCTGCGTTTTGTAAACTGCGATGCTCTACGGACAGGATAGGACTCTCCATTGTACACCTTTATAAAAGTCACCGCGTTTGAAATGTAACAATGCCTCAATAGGTATGCCGCCCATATTCAAGCCCCAGGCGGTCCAGTGACGGCTCCCTCCGGATAACGGAAGACCACGCACGTCATTGTCGAAGGCTGCGTGCTTTTGCCGGCCGCATGCGCCTGAAAGCAATAGCTAAAGCCAGAAGCAAATCGCGACCGCCATGGTTTGAACGTTACATTCAACAAGATGGCGATCGTGACTTATTTCCGGCTCCTGAAATTGCTTCCGACGCCAGCAGTTCGGTGAAGCAGAGCCTTCGAGATTCGTTTCTTTTAGATCGAGGGAGCCGTTGCTGAGGGGTTAGGGAGCCTATACACGCAAGGACAACACTTGCAGGCTTTCTATCATGGGTGCTATTTGGGCGCCACCTATGGCCGCGTGGGCGATATCTGTAACTGTGCCTCGGTCTGCGGTGCAGGTGCTGCGGTTCCTGGACCAGGCGGTGTCCAAGCAGAGTGCCCTCAACAAGAAGTTGGTGCAGCGGCTCAAAGAGAAGGCCCTACGAGACGCCGACAAGAGGCGAAAGGGGTACCAGAAGCTCACCCGAAAGGCGGCCAAGAAGGCCGAGCGGGACGACAAGATGCTCGAGAAGCAGCGCAAGCGCATGGCGCAGGTGAGCCGGCGTTGCGTGCGACGAGGGTGTCGAGATTTGGGCTTTGTCGCTGCATCACGGAGTTGCGTACGGCCGTGTGTGCGTTCAATAGGGGGCCTCCAAGGTCGGGGCGCGCCCTCAGCCTTGCGGTCTCAGAGGCCAGTTAACCGTAGCCAATCTCGGAGGCCGTGCTTAACTGGTGTTTGCCAATGGCATATAGGAAAGTTGCATGAATGCAAAGGTAACTAAGTAGGCCGAGCGGGACGACAAAAGACTGAAGAAGCAGCGCAGGCAGTCAAGCTGTCAATTGTTCAATCAGCTGGTCACCCGATCATTCTTCCAGTCAATGAATTAATGAATGAATCAGTCAGTCAGACAGCCAATCAATCAATCAATCAATCAATCAATCAATCAATCAATCAATCAATCAATCAATCAATCACTCAATCAATCAGTGATGAATGAATGAATGAATGAATGAATGAATGAATGAATGAGTCAGTCAGCCAATCAACGAGCCATTCAGTCAATCAATCACTCATTCAGTGAGCCATTCAATCGATCTCCTCCCTGCAGGTGGAGCTGCTGGTCGAGGCCAACAACGGCGTGCACAGCGCTCTGATCCCGCTGCACGTGGGCG